>NW_005187489.1:2273451-2278403 GCF_000239375.1 Pundamilia nyererei
GCAGAACCCGCCCGTGTTCGCGTCTTTTTTCTCCTCGTTATGCAGTGAAAACCTGAATGATTCAGTCTGGGAAAACTGCACGCTGGCAGCAGACGCGGCTGGCAAATTTGCAGCGTGTGTTCTTTCACACATGCTTCCTTGACTGTTTGCAGACGATGGCATTTTATTTGTTTTCCTTCTGTAATGGCGTGTCGCTGGCATGTCGGCCGCGTCTCGTTTTGTCATCGAGGCTTTCTCTGTTTTCTTTCTCTCACCGCCGCTTCTTCAGCTCCCAGTCTCAGCAAAGGAAAAGGGCTCCGGCGACCCCGCGACCTCAATCTCACTTGAGACAGATGAAGCAGCCGCTCGCCTCCTCCTCCTCCTCCTCCTCCTCCCTTTCCTCTCTTCTCTTCTCCTCCATTCCCCTCCTCCCCCTTCTGTTAATGACGTCTTTGTGCCGGCCGTGACAAACACAACACTCTGCAACTTTTCCCGAAGCACGCGGGAGGGGGTGGGTTTGTTTTGAGCGCTCTAACGCGTGCGTGCGAGCGCGTGCGTGTGCGTGGTGTAAATATTGGTGTCAATCGTGGAGGGCGCACCGATCGCTGGCTCCGAGGAGAGAGAGCTATTATGCGCGCTGCCCCAAACACAAAAGCCCGCCGGTCGGCCTCATAACAACAACCTCTTATCTGGCTTCTCTTTGTCTGCTTTTCTTCCTCGACTCACGGCACCGTTGGGAAACATCCGCCGTGCGTGTATACGTTTCCCTCGCCTCCTCTACGGCTGTCGCGCCCTGCACCTCTCTCTCCTCAGACAATTTCATGCCTCTCATCGCTAGCCAGCCTTCACGCCTAGCTGCCTGTGCCGTACAGGCATATTGGGCTGAGGAAACGCAATTTGGCTCTACCTAGCTCCCCGCGGACCAGTACTGCTCTTCACACTGTCATTCGTTATGAGACTTTTTACTAACAAGGCGTGCGTGCTGAGATGCAGGATGAGATTGTGTTTCAGGACATAATTCAGTGAATTTCTAAGCGATGCGACACACACACGGGAATGCCAACGCGCACGCCGCTCAGCCGCAGTTCTGCTTTCAGGATGAGATGAATTGATAAGAAAGAAATGTCAGGGCTAAGTGTGCCGTTTTGTTGTCAGTGTTTCCTTCGATCTGGCATCGAAACGAGGCGATAAACTGATATTAAAGGCTGATGTGCTCCTCGTGGAGCCCGGGCAGGGAGGAGTTAACGGCGTGCTGCTCCTCTCCTCTCCGCTTGATGACATCAGTATTGTCTCTGCATCCATGAAATTAATTTTTCTAATCTTAGTCAGCAGGAGCGGGGGAATTTGCACACATTAATATGGAACTCGATCTGCACTCGCCCACTGCTGCAGTCTCTCTTCTTGTCTTTCCGCCTCCATCTTTTCTTTTTCCACCCTTTCCATTTTATTTTCTGTGTGCAGCAGTAGGCCCAAAGCGCGCTGGGTTTCAAGCCTGAAATGCGGAGCTTTGTTCTGGAGGCCTGGGCAACGCCGGGCCCCGCAGTGTAATAGGAGCTGGAGAGCGCTCTGCTGCACGGTGCAAATAAATAACATAAAAGACGAGGCTGATTGTCCCAGCAGACCAACCGGCTCTGGCTGCAGCGCGTTGATTCTCCGGAGGCCGGCGCGGCGCAGAGGATAAAGAGGATCCGTTGACAATAATTATCCTTATTTGTTTCTCCTCACAAATACACACAGGCTAAAACGCTTTCATTACGCAGGAATTAAAGCTGCTGCTCTGCACAAGTCCTCCCAACACAAACAGACGATAATCAATGATTTTCATACAGGTGCAAATTTTTTTACAGTTTTCACATGGCACTGATTTTCCAGCCAAATAGGCCTTTACCCCGACAGCACACACTGCAGCCCCCAGTGCACTGGGCCTGAAATGAAACGCTCCCATCCAACCTGCAGGAATGTGTTGCTCGAGAAAACGTTAAACCGCCAGATGATACGAGGATCGTAATAGTTCAGCGAATTGCTCTTTGATGGTCAGATAATTTCACAAGTTGCTGTGTCTCAATAAAGCAGCTTGTAGACCATAAAGAACATCATACGAGGGAACACATTCTGCTCCACTGTTGCTTGGATGGAAACTGCCTTAGTGGAGATATTAGTGGAAACTCTGCAGCCCTGAAGGCGAGCGTCAGGAGCGTTCCTGCACCTGCTGAATAGGAAAGCGTATTTTTCCCTCTGTAGTTTGTTTTTCAGGTGAGGACGAGCCACGGCAGCGTGGACCTGTTCGGGCGTGCGTGCGCATTCCCTCACCGCGGCGGATAAATGGGCCAGTTTTCCCCAATAATTCCTCCATTTGAAATGGGACTGGAATAATAACCGTTTACTAATATTGTTTTATGTTCGTTTGATCCCAGTGTGTGTCTCATAATCCACATATCCGAGGCTTTTGTGTCGAGCGTTTTGTCTCTTTCTGATTAACAACTTAGCACATTAAAGCAAGAAGGAGTAAAATCATTTTCGCAACATAAAAATGTTGTCGATTGAGCTCAGAAAAGCAATTTAGCAGGTTTCACCCCACAGTAATTTCACCCATGTTCTGTTTTAATGGCTTTGTTTTGCAAAATAAAAAAAAAAAAATAAAAAAAAACCTAAAAAGCTCACGAGAGTCGCAGCGCTGGAGAGGAGTTCATAAATTGAATTTTAAATTTAGCAGTTGAATTACTATTGTCTCCCGTGCCGCCTCCCCCTCCTCCGTTGAATGGCATGCCCAGATGAACAAAAGTGAAAAACACATTTGAAGAAAATAAAAAACAATTTCTGTGTATTCCCTCTAGTTTTTTATCTGCTGTCCCTCCTGGCACAAACAAGATTCACTTCGTGTCATTTTCATAATTTTTTTCCTAAGTACAGTCATTTCTCTCCGGGAAGGGAAAAAAATAACGTTTCAATTTGTCAGGAATGGTTGTCGTTTTTTGTGCCTGGTGGTGTGAGGGGAATCGTGGGCATATCTCTAGGAAAAGGCTGCAGTGGGCTGAAATCTCATTTAGTGGAACCTGTCATGAGAGCAGATTTGAGGCTCCGTTTGGGGAGGCGGAAAATACTCTTTCTTTTCTTTGCCCGTGGTAACGCCGTGCGTCGAAGGTGGACCGAGGTACCTGATATAATTTGATTGTGGCTGTTTTATTTAAGATCTCCCCCAAAGTGTGTGAGGAAGTTGGAGAGAGATGAGAGCGATGCAGCGAGAACACAAAGAGCCATCAGCAGAATCTGCCACTGTGTCTGTGTGAGTCTGTGTGTGTGTCTGTGTGAGTCTGTGTGTGTGTCTGTGCGAGTCTGTGTGTGTGTCTGTGTGAGTCTGTGTGTGTGTCTGTGTGAGTCTGTGCTCCCAGCCCTGCTCACAGGGAGGCCTAACTCTTATGGAGACATGTCGTCCTTATAACGAGGTGAGGAGGGCTCAGTCAGTAATCAGATTTTAATTTCACGTCTGATTTTTGGCCTCATGGGAAACAAAAATCAGGTAAAAAAAGAATCTTTTACTTAATTCTGGCTATAAAATGCAGACTCACTCCCCTTTTGGTTCACAAGCCAAGATGGCAGAAAGTGAAAGAGTTTACAAGATCCGGCAAGTGGAAGTGGGTCTCCTGAGTCCACTGTCGCCCTGGCCTCTCTTCAAAGACCTGCAGTGGGCTTGCGAGGCAGGAATTAGACCCTAATCAGGACTAACGTCTGCACCCGTCATCATCACCTCTTTTACTATTTAAAAAATACAAATAATTGTAAAAAGACACATTTTGAAGGTGCAGAGCTGCACAGTGTTTATGTCCACAGTTATGAGCAGATATGAAGGTGCAAACCAGCGCAGTGTCCTCTGAAGCCGTGGATTATGTGCACGTGTGTGTAAAATCGAGTGTCCACTTCTCCGCTTCCAAAAACTCTGAGGTTATTTTCCGTCCTCAGTACCTTTGTAAGTGCAGCGTTTAATGTTTTTTGTACGCGTGCACACTTGGCAGCGGCGTGTGGGGGATTTATTTGTGTTGCGCTCAGCGTTTTTGGCAAACCGAGGACCTCTTGAGCTGGATTGGTGAACTGGATGGAGTTGGGGAGGGTGTGTGTGTGTGTCCCATATCACGGGTGGCACAGTGCCCTGGATTTTTCAGAAACTCGAGGACGTTTCATCGCTTAGTGCTGTCTGTGTGCTGTGGGTGTGCAAACATTCGAGCGGGTCATGCGCTGCCCTCCGCTCCATTATTTGAAACATATGACCGGCATCAGTTTGAGCATATCAACAAAATACTCGCAACAAATCTCCCCTTTGATGTTCAACTGGTTTAACTCTGTATATTACTGCGCTGATGCACTTAGAGCTAACTCTGCTTTAGCTGTATTGTAGTATTCTGAGCAGCTCACTCAGTCATGCTCTTTATTGTCTCTTTGAGCAATAAGAAGAAAAAGCATACAATACGATGAGTCAAACTTTTCTCTGAAAACGCTCCGTCTGTCAGTAAAAAAAAGATTTTTCTATCAGAAACATCTTAAAACTTGTTCTCCTCACAATGGTTCATAACTTTAATTCTTCCCTAATGTTCTTCAGTTTAATGCTGGCAATCATTTTGTCAGATTAGATGTCGCGTTTCCTCTTCTGCTTAAATGTTTCATTGTCGATCCTTTCTGCTGGTGCACTCGGTGACTTCCTCCTCCCTCACACGGGGGATGATTCACTTCGTTTTTTCATGCACGGAGGAAGAAAAGCAAAGGGCAGCGAGTGTCTGCAGTTCATTATTATACTGTTACAAATCCGGCGATGCAGACATTTGCAGGAAAGCCCCCTCTCCTCACACACCTGCTGTGAAATAACTTTAAGAGCGCTAACTTTCTTGCTCCCTCTTTCCCCGCCCAAACACAGTTTTATCACCCTCTCTCTCTCCCCTCCAAACTGTTCCACGTGCACGCCTCAGTAGGCGCGAACGCTTTAA
>NW_005187489.1:2278636-2280396 GCF_000239375.1 Pundamilia nyererei
GTGTGTGTGTGTGTGTGTGTGTGTGTGTGTGTGTGTGTGTGTGTGTGTGTGTGTGTGTGAGAGAGAGACACAGTAGGAACAAAGTGTCATAAATCACTCATGATCCTACGCGGCACAGACAAAAGAGAAGAAGAGGGAAGATAGAAGAAGTCTGCATTATCTGCCCAGCAGACAGACAAACACGCCGCTGCGGGTGACGGATTAGCATTAGCCTGATGCACTGTACCGGAATTTTCCAATGGCTCACTGGGACCCCAAACAACCCGTAAAAGGGCTCTGAAGTACTTACAATGGAATAAATTACCCTTGACATATTCTCTGTCCTGGCTTTGGTTTTCCTCTGTGCTCGTACGGGAAGCGAGCTCTCCAGGTGTGGCTTTGGAGAGCAGGTCCCGACTGCTTTGCTGCTCTGAATTCCCTCTGGGATTCAAGCTCGCGAGTTTGAAATGACCCCTCACAAAAGCTTGGATCCACGCCCCTGCACCCACAACCTTTACTTAAACTCGGAAGTACATAAACTCGACTGCAGTAATAGAATAACTATCGCTTTATCTGCCAGTTTGCTGTAAGCAGCCGTATAGCACGAGTCGTACGGTGGTTATTGGCACCGCGGGGCTCTGGTTGCAGGAACGCGGCCATAGGTTTTTATTGCCGTTGCCTCCTGTTGCTTTAAACAACATTTACAACACTTGTAAAAGCCTCAGAGACATTAAAACAAAGATACGAGCTTTTAGGTTTTAATTAAATCATTTTATTTTGGCTCTTTTCCAGCAGAGTTTTGCTCCAAATAGCTATTCAATACACATCTTTGCTTATTTAATTCCATTTGTTGTTCATTTATGATCTGTTGACATTAATTTAAAGCTTTCACTTGTTGTGCAATTATGAAATAAATCAGCGATGGCTGTGGTTTGGAGTGGTGCACTAAGTGGACTTCAGTTAGGGGTTCCAACTTGGCAGATAGCGGATGAATTAATTTGAACGCCTCTCGGGCAATTACAATGCACTGTCATGAATGAAGTATTAGCCAAAAACCAAATGCTGACTATGCATTAATAACCCCTCTTCTTCTCCCCTGCAGGTTTCCTCCATGGACTTCATGGCTATGAAGCGCTCGCAGCTGTACGGCATGGCCAACAATCCCTACTCCGCCCCGCAGCAGCCGGGGGCCGGACCCTATCCCCCCAGCCAGCCCTACGCATCGCCTCCCCCGCATCGATACCCGATGAGCCTACAGGGGAGGGGTCAAATGGGCATGGGCGGGATGCAGTATCCTCAGCAGCAGGTACGCAAACAAACTGGAGCACTGCATCTTTGCACCCGCGTTCGTCCTCCGGCGTGCATCGCGGATAGGTCGGCCCTCTCTGCAGTGCCGTTCCAGATATCGCAGCTGCCTTTATAAGCGATATTGCAATGGGACATTTGCTTCTCGCACGAACATTATCCAACGATTTCCCCCTGAAGGCTTGGCATGTTCAATTTGAGACGCAGCCTAAAATACCAGGCAGCGCATCTCACACCCTGGCATGTGGTGGTGTCACTCCTGTTCATCACTCAGTTCCCGTTAGACTCCCACTGGAGCGAGATGGGTTTGATGCTGTGTGTGTGAGCGTGTGCGTGCAAGCCAGTTCTTTCTTAATGCCTGTTTGATGGTGCATTTGTGCACTTTGTTGTGCATCTCTATTTACTTTTGGAGGCATGTACGTGTGTGTGTGTGTGTGTGTGTGTGTGTGTGTGTGTGTGTGTGTGTGTGTGTGTGT
>NW_005187489.1:2280425-2313472 GCF_000239375.1 Pundamilia nyererei
GTCGGCCCACGTCACAGTCTCTGTGCAGCACAATAGGTCTGTGTTGGAGACAATAGTGCTTCTGTCTGCTTTATTGAGTCTTAAGTAAATCCCATTTGGACTGGTATGGTGTGTGTGTGTGTGTATTAATCTGCGTCCCTTTTATCTTTGCGTTTGTGTGAATGATACGTGTGTGCCACAGTTTTGGCAGAAAGTGAACTTCTTCGGTGCGTGTGTGTGCGTGCGTGCAGATAGCAGTTTAAATTCACCAGTGTAGTTTGCAGTGAAGCAGCAGTGCCGAGCACCACAGCGAGAGAGGGGGGAGCACAGTGTTCCCTGCTGTCACTGCCGGCTATATTTAGTCTGCCTGGTCTGTTGGTCTGGACTTGAACACCTCTCACTGGGCGAGCGAGCTTCCACACATAGCAAGAGAGTATAAAAAGAGAGAGAGAGAGAGAGAAGGGGAGAAACACATATTGACTAACAGGCAGACTTCCTGTATTGTCTAAAAATATTGTGCAATGTGCGTACAGGCAGCAGCAGAGGAGATGGTCCTGCACACACACGTTCACACACATTCTCCGACCGATCTTTCCTATTATGCAATGAAAATGTGTCATTTGAAAACATTAAAAATGTCTGTTTACTGTTGATCCACTCAGGTTGTGGGAGCTGCTCTCATTTGTCTAAATCCAGAGAAAGGCGGTCAGGGGTAATAAATTCTGATAAAACGATACATCGAGGCATCGATTTATATCTTTTTTATTATGTTTTGGGAGCTCTCGCACTGAGGCGGTGCTGTCCTGGGAGGTTAGCGTCAGCACTGCGAGACTTGGTCTCATCAAGGCCCGGGAGGAGTTTTGTAGCATGAAATGCAAACAGCTATGAGGGAGCGGGGGTGTGATGCCAATGCGTAAAAACATACAGCCAATGACACACAGAAAAATACATCCCCGGTTGTGTTTTGTGATGAAATCCTCTGCTGGATTACATATGGGAGGCTGTGGTTGGGGTAGCAATCACTGCCTAGCATTATGGAATGTAATTAGTTCAAATAGAATTAGTTGTTCGCTCTGGCTATAGCCATGGGAACTGTGCTTCTAAAGTTTCTAATTATCTGGCTCTGGCTTTAAAAGCAGCACCGCTGCATTGCCTATCTGCTGCTGGTGAAATCTAGCTCACAGTAATGAGTTTGGAGGAGGAGGTTTAATTCCACTCTCTCAGATGAGCGTAATGAGCCTCACCTACAGAAAGGCGGTCAGGGGTTTGATCAGGGAGGAGCAGGGAGGGGTAAAAAAAATGTGTACTGGAACATATACAGTGAAGCTGTTCCTGAAGCGAGTGGTAATTAAAAATCAAAAGATGCGTGAATTGCACTGATGATGGACGTGATTGCATCTCTCAGCACGCCCTCTTTCCTAACCTCGGGATCAGCTGCAAACAGCAGTCCTGACTACAGCTGCGTCAGCGAGGGGGATTGTGGGTGATGTAAGACGTAGCGCACACAATCCCCCATGATGCATCGCACTTCGGGGCTGAGACCTCGGCTTGTCACAGCCAAGCATGCTGGGTTGTTGCCAGGCAACGTGACGTCAACAAAGACCTGCGTTGGTCTATCTCTGTGATTTCCCTGGGACTTGAGCGAGAGTGTGTGTGTGTGTGTGTGTGTGTGTGTGTGTGTGTGTGTGTGTGTGTGTGTGTGTGTGTGTGTCGGGGGTTTTAACAGCAGACTAAAAGGTCTTCTTTGACTTTCTTTCATTATTATGATTAAACTCTGCAAAAAAATTAAGCCCCATTCGTCTTAAATATGAACTCCACAGTAATATGTATATTTCATCCTGTGCAGTTATTGGATATGTGTAAGGGCTCACCTCTATCCTTTGCATAAGGCTCACGTAATTAACCATTTTGTCATAATTTGACACATAATGGTTTGATTACTGGTGATGTTACTGGAATCTAATCTGTGGTACTGGCAGCGTGAAAGCACAGGTCGCTCTTGGACAGTTCAAATCCCCCCATCTTCCCCCAAATTCATTAATTCACATGTCAATGAGTGAAAACAGTGTCCTCCTGTGCACGGTTAGATTTCCACTAATTACGGCGATAATTTTGTTTCATCATAGTTTTCTTTTTCTGACAAAAACAATCAATGCTTGAATAAAAACTAAGGCACGAGGACAAAAACCGTAATGAAATTTATTGACGCTGAATAAAAACGAGATGAAAACGTTTCACAGAGACGAGCTCCAATCACATCTAATGAAGCTGTGCAGAGGGCGGGATGAATTTGGAAGTGATCCAATCAGAAGTAAGCTCCTGGTGTAGGAAGGTCGATGAGCACATTTGATGTTCCCCAGGAAACGCTTCCTGTTTCTCATGAAGACGCGTGTTGGGAAGAGAGGAGTTGCTATGTTTGTAAACAAACTTTAGAATTTATTTTTTAGCTACTGAATCAACTTTAGTCTGCGATAATCTAATTATTATAAATCTAATAAATGTGAAAGAATTTAGAAGCCCAAATTATGACAAAATGAAAAATTTGCTGTTAAAATTAAAGCTGATTAATAAGTCGGTGTTATTATTTCTGTTACTAGTAGTAATTTTGATAGAAATGTAACTATATGTTTATGTGTGTTTGCATTTGCTATACAGATGCAATTAAAAAGGTGTCATATTTGCACAGCGACATTTAAACACACTTACACCTACACGCTGCACACACACACACGCACATTAAAAGCTTATGTGGAGACAGAGGTGAGAAGCTAAAAGCATATACAAACCCTTCTCTGAACATTCATGTAAACATCTCGACTCATCTTTAATCTGTTTTTTCACTGATGGAAGGTTATCAGTGCAAACCCACTCGATTACCTGTTCAGGCCACGAAGCCTGATGTCAGGAGTTACCTCCGGCTCGGATATGTGCAGGCATGCCGATGCAATTGTGCGTGCACGTACACACACCAGCACGTTGTTAACAATGCATTTCACCTATTAAATTCTCCTCTCGTGGCTTCCTTCTTTAATCCAGCCACAGGAGGCGCGCACAGACGCCAGAGAAGGAAAAAACATCCTCTCCACCCCGACGAGCCTCCAGCAAATATGCCTAGAACTTGCATTAGGTGCAGTTAGTGTCATGCTGTGTCTGCATGCGTGTGAGACAGTTTGAGTGTGTTAGAGAGGCCGAGAGACGGAGCGCGCATGTAAAGCAGCGAAGGAGGTATGCGTGGAGTGATGGGAGCCAGGACAAATATATCAGCAGAAGAAGGAGGGGAGGAAGGAGGAAGTAGAAGAAGGGGGCGGGTGTCTTGGGGATGACAGGAAAAAAATACGTCCGCTTGGTGGAAGTGGAATGAAGTCGAAACGAGGAAAGGAACGGAAAAAGAAAACTGTGCCGCCAATTCTAAGCGTAATTTCCTATGATGTCAAAGTTGGCAGATGGAGAGGAAAAGGAATTTGAAGGAAACATTAGTGTTTGATGTGAAAAGAGGGGAGGAGTGATGTGGTGGGAGAACGAGCAGGAGAAAAAAATATCCTGGGAAATGAAAGAGAGTGAAAGAGAAGAAGGCAGGAGCGCGTGCGGGGGGTGAAAGTGTCAGCGGGTCAGGCAGAAACCATTACCAGTGCTGGCTGTTTGTTCCTTACACACTGGGCCAACTTAATAGAAGCCAAGCATTTAAAGTCAAGTGGAAATGTGGCTGACCCGCCACCTGTTCAGCACGCACACACCACAGCAGCTCCACACAAACAGTCTGTCTTTCAGGGCTTTTTATAGCTTTTATCACCGCGCTCACTTTGCAGAGATTATTTTTTGGGCCTCGTCTTTGCACAGTAATCATCAGAGGGAAGAAGGAGAACAATAATGCATCAGTGTTCTTTAAAAAGCTTGGCTGCATTTCTTTCATCTGGGCAACAGCTGTGCACATTCCTAAATATTAAGCAACATCCAGAGACGGCGCGTCTCCGCTTTAGTTCGCTTCATTTGTCACGTTTATACAGCAGTGTGTCCTACAGCGCTTCTAAAAACAGCTGAAACCACAAAGCTAATGTGAAGCAACTGCATTTAATTTCATTTTATAAATACTTGTAGACATTCGAGCATTTATTGGAATTAAATCGCTGCACTGTAAACCCATAAAATAAAAAAAAGCCTTCCTGCAGTATGAAGTCAACTCAGATATTTTCATTTAATACGACATATTTCTTCATTTGCATCCTCCATTTGATTAAGTTAATGTAAATGAGAAATAATTAAAACGCACACTGTTTTATGTTAAAGAAAGGCAGCATTTATTACTCTCTTTTTAAATTAAAAAATAAGAACTCCCACACTCTGCCAGCATGACTTTTATAAAAGTTCACATGGCTCTCTGTGCTCTCCTGTGTGTGCTACGATGACGGTCGTCAAATCTCATTTCACATACAGTTGAAATACAGCCTGATGAGTTTAACAGAACAAACACACATCGAGCTAATATGACACAATGTGTTATAATAATGACAACACACCCCAATAAGTGTTGGATGCAGCTCTTTACAAAGGTGCCTGCACACTCGCGCTGCAGGCCTGACTTCAGTTCACGTGCACGAAGGAGGAAAACGGCTGAAGAGTTTGCAGAGGATGTGAAGACTGATTTTAATTTTACTGCTTAAAAAAGCCAACTGAGCACGGGCCAGAGGCGATTATCCACTGCTGCTAACGCATCAGGTCTTTGCAAGCGTCTGCAAACACAGCATGCTAAGACAAAGCTTTGTGTTCATACTGGATTGATCACGCGGCGTTCGAGTCCTCGTTAGGACGAGGGGTCCTGCGTGGGGCCTTCAGTTGTGGTACTGCAGCTTACTCCCACTGTCCGAGGACGCGCTCGTGGAGAGTGAGTGGTTGCTCGCCTCTCGGTGCCCCCCACCTCAGACCTGGATGGGCTCCAGCCCCCTGCGAGCCTGATGCATCCATTATAATTAATGAGAAAATATTTATTTTCTATGTTTTGTCCTCAACGCTCACTCAAGCTTATGCTCATTTGTCTTCTATATACATTAATGTAACACAGAAGATCAAAAACACTGTAATCATCTGTGAAAAGTGAAACCAACAGTAATAACTGCACGTTTACAGAATTACACTGCTGAACGGCATGCTGGGTAATGGCAGCTAGTCAAGTAGCTAGCCAGGTAGCATCCTCCATCGCTCAGCAGTGATGAAGAACAAAATAATAATCTGTGAGCTGCAGATTTGGAGGTTTTATGGCTTTAAATGATTCGTATGTTTTGTGATAACGTTGCCTCGCACAGTGACACCACAGTGACACGCACAGATGACGCTGAAACATGTAAACAGAGACCAAGACGTCTGAGCTACAGACTTTGGAAGAATAGGCCCGAGAAGACTTTAATTCAACGCAGGAAAAAGTGTCAGCATGAAGGCCGACTCTGATTTTATTTCAAAGCCTCAGAGTCGATTATTTATCGTTTGTTTCATGTTTTTTGGTTTAAACTACTCAATTTACTGAACTTATTCAGGTTTTCCTGCTTAATGTGAGGCGAGATGCTGGACTTGTCTGAGAAGTCAGAAATTCATTTCAACAACGAAACTATTTTTTTTCTGTTCAGGAAGCAAATAACTGTAATTTGTTATCTTAATCAAAAAATAATAAAGTGTTTTACTGTTTATTTGTGCTTTTTTTAAATACTCTATTATCATAATTCACAGACAACAACAATAATTATGTTTTAACATTAGAAATATCATTTAGATTAAAGAGCTTGGACATGCTGGGGATGAAACATTAGCAGAAACATGCTAAATATTTGTGGAATTTCCTGAACTGTTCATTTCAAGTGAAATCAGTTGAAGTTTCCGCAGCTTAGTTTATTTCTTTACTGTGAGTTTATTGACGTTCTTCACGTATCAAACTCACCTGTGTGTAATTAATCAAAGAAACGTCGGCAGCTTCTGTTTCAGGGTGGCTTTGTGCTCGCTTTCCAACTGCTGGAAACGGGAGGAAAATCCAGGATTGTCATTAATAACGCCTGTCCTCGTATGACAAGTCAGAAAGTCTGCTGTGAAAACGACCTAACACAGATAATACTTTAAGCGATCCATTAGTGCCAGGGTGAAAAATGATTTTTTGGCTAATACATTCATACTTACACCCCCCGCTGTTTTAGTATTTTTGACTGAAAACATCTCAAACTGATGAAAGAGCTGAAGAACTGCAAGTTCTCACGTCGTGACGGGAATCTCAACTAGCAATTTATTAAGCGCGGACGTGCTCAGAGGTCAGTCAGTTAAAGTGACGTGCACGTGGACAGCACAGGCGGTAACTGTGAGCCAAATACTCCACAGGTGTCGCATCAGAGTTAGCCAGTCTGAACTGAAGGCAGAACTATCGTTGTAAGGACTCCATCCAGTCACTGTTTCCTTCTGTCTCCATGTAGAGGCACAGACAGAGGGGGAAGGAGCCAGTTCATCGGTTACCCTCAGCCCTCCGTATGTCTTTTGCTTTCCCTCACCATGTTGCCGTCAAGTTCCACACAGACGCACTTTCTTTAACCAAAAGCTGCCGATGTCATTAACCGTTCACGTCCTGATGTGGAGAAGTCATCTGTCCGTGGCCTCACCGACATCGAGAGAGAGGGCCACTCGAAAGCACTTAGGGGCCCCGGGTGTCTCTGGGGTTAATGCAGCCTGTGGTGCCGGCTCTGACGGATGGCTGGGAAGCCCCACTAAATCAGCCCCTCTGCCAGGAAAGATGGAGCGAGAGGAGGGGTGGGGTGCAAAGGGGACCACTCCAGCTTCATCACAGCCCTCCCTCTTTTGAAAAGCTCTTGAAACGTCGCAGGCTCCCCGCTAATGTCATCCACCCCGGTGCACATGACGCAAACTGTCTTTGTTCCAGCTCCTCCACCTTCAGACCAGCTCTCCACACCAACCCACAGGACCCCGAGCATTCTCACCTCACAATTAAAACAGGCATTAGGAGAGAGGGAACGAGGAGGAAGGGGCGTAAAGAACAGAGCGAGCCGGATTGAAAGAACAGGAAGACAACGATATGGAAAGGCTGATTAATTAAGGGTTCCTCTCTGGCTACAGAACAGATGAAGTTTCAGGATCAATTAATTAGCAAGCTAGCCTACGCACGTCAATGGCTCTAATAGCCTGCTCTCATTTGTAACTTTTATTACCCCGCTGCTGTGGAGTGGCTCTCAGCCAATCAAATGCCGCGTGGAGCCCATGCTACATGGTCATTAACTGGAAGGGGGTGGGGGAAACCCCCTCCCATCCAGAGTGGTTTAAGTGATGTTATCAGTTATGTCACTGTAAAGCTTCTATATGCTCTGTAGCACAAGAAAGATGGACTTGTGTCTACGCTCAAACACATAGCAACATGTTTTATCCACAGTTATTAGTGTATTTATATTTGAGCCTGTGGATTATACTTTTTCACAAACGCAGCTGTCAGTTATTTCTCGCTGTTGCATTAGTCCTCCATCGCTCTTGCTCAGAGAGGTGAAGCAATGTTGGGATTTGATATTATTTTGTGCTGAACGCGGCGAGCGGGTGTAAAACGTCACAAACGGTGTGTTTTTGAAAGATCCGGGCTCGGCGCTCTGAGTCTGCGGCGCTCTATACGTGCCTGCTGATAAGATAAAAGAGCCGGGAGATGAAAGCAGAGCGAAACGGAGGGAGCGCGAAAGAGAGGGAAAAGAAAGGGGATGCTTTACGTCTTTGCCGAGTTACAGAGGGATTAGTGGCTGCTCTAATTGGCTCACGGAGAATTCATCTCAGTTTCCATCCAGATTAGATGGATTCTTACGCAGGTCAAGTCTGGCATCTCACTTTCTGGGCTTCATTTGTACTGCGGAGTGCGGAAGTGCTGAGATGTGACACGCCGTCAACATCTGAGACAGCACAGCATAATAACGCTGTTACCTGGATTCGGCTGCTGCTTTGTAACAGGAGCAGCCGAAGATGGGGCCTGTTTGTACAGCCTGGATGTTAAACAAGCGAATAAACGTCCATCTAAGTTTGAATGTTTTCAAGAGAGCAGCTTTTAAAAATATATTTACTTATGTAAACGGTCAGTTTACCTCCAAACAAACTCAAATTCTCGGCCTGCTCATCCATCTCATGCTTTTGCTGCCTTCACTTAAATAAGATGTAACCAGAGGGCACAAATTAGCAGCAGCATTTCCAGGAATCATAACCTGGTTAGCCCCAAATAAGGAAGAGCTACAAAACTGGGATGGAGGAACTATTTTCTGTCTACATCCACCAAACAGAAATTACAGCTCAGCTCAGGGCCCCCACCAACACACACACAGACACACACCATCAAAAGAGGTCAGCATCATGGAAACAGCTAACCCAGCGGCCCCCAACCCCTGGGCCACAGACTGGTTTGGTCCCGGGCTGCGAGAGTTGAGGCTCAGGCGTGAAATGTATGGTTTTCAGGGTTTTTATCGGTTTTATCGTTAACTCGGTTTCCCTGGTGTGTTATGGATAAATCTTCTTTTTTTTGGTACCATTACCGGTTTTATTTTGTTGTATTTATCCGCAACACCTTAAAGGTCGGTCCGTGAAAATATTGTCGGACATAAAGCGGTCCGTCTCACAAAAAAGGTTGGGGACCGCTGACTTAACTCATATATAACTTGGCCAGCATTTCACTTGATCCCTGGATGAGGCTGCTCGAAACGTTTGGTCTCTGAACATTTTTTCTGCTCTTGGATCTCTATGATGTCATAGAGAGGGGATATCCCTAATATGGTAGTTGTAGGCACACAACTATGAAAGCCCGCAGAGTCCAAGAAGAGCAGAGCAGGTGCCCTGTATTTGTAGTCTTTACACATTTTAAATAACAAATCACGTAACGTGAACTATGGCAGCAGGGAGACGGCGGCGTGCCTACGAGTGCGTTAGCGTGGATCGACTAAAGCGACATAAGTTATTAAAGGCGCTGCGTGCTCGTCCTCTGAAGAGCCAATCCTTCCAAAAATGTCTACCTGCCCTTAACCCTTTAACCCCATCATCATCACGCTGCCAGTTCCTGATTGATCTGCGGCGCACAGAAGCGGCTCAGCCATCCATTGTGTCGCTGTCATTTAACAAGGCGGCGCCTCGTCGTGTCAGCATCCCGGAAAGACAGCCTCGCAGCAGGGGATGTAAAATACGAGTATAATCTCCTGAGCTCACGGTGACCGCTAATGGCGAAAAAGCGTTTTTTCCCCCCCAACTCAAAGCAACCCCTCCCCTTCCCCTCCACCTTCTCCTCGTTCAGATGTAATTGACATGACTCCTACACAAGTTCAAGCCTGTCATCACAGCAAGCGGTGAAAAATGAGCCGAGCCGGCGTGCGTCGGAATGATTGATCTGAAAGACGTTTCGGGGCTATTTTGCGCTCAGTTGTGATGTTTACATGTGTCGTGAGCCTTCTTTTCTTGGTAATTTCATGATGATTATTTTCTATCTGTCAGGACGGAGTCGAGTTTGAGTCTGAGCTGGTGTTATTTGGCGTTCCTTCTGAATTTCCAGTATAATCATTGGGAAATTCTGTGTCAAGACATCGCACCGATCTGCTTTTTATTTTGGGATAACTGGCTGCACCTCCCTCATTATCAGCACTTGAATCCTTTTCACTTCACCCGCTCTTCGCCCTCCTCCTCCTCCTCCCTCGCTTATTTAGGTCCATGTTTGACCCTCGCTGAATCACATTTGCTTTTTTCTCACTGCCTCTTTCTCAATTTCCCCTCGCGTTTCTGTCTGTCTTGGCGTCAGATTGGGGTCAGGAGTTTAGTAGGTGAAAAACATTTGGAGCCGGTGGCGCAGGGCCCAGAGCCTCTCGCAAAAAAAGAAAAAATGAAATAAATAAACGGCTGTTCACACACACACATTACGGAGAGCATTAACCTCACCTGCTCTGCCTCTCCAAATGTCTCCATTACCACTCTGCCTAGAACAACAGAGCCACTGCTAGTCAGCCAGCAATAAAATGCCAGCGACGAGCGCTCCCTTTGTGCATGTTTTTTTTCCCCATCAATTGATGCGAGCAGAAACTGAGAATTAGAGAGAGGGAAAAATAAAGAGGGGCAGAGAGCAGCCTTCAGAAAAGGATCCAAGATGGAAATATAAAAAAGCTCGCCGTGCGTCTATCGGTTGATGGCTACACTGTCTGCTCGCGTTCTCTCGCCCGTCAGAGCGATTTGATGCTATCAGCGGGTCAAGAAGTCACACTCCTTCAAAAGACGGGCTTATGTTTTCATTTGGGAAGAGAAAAATCTTGCACTATATGAAGTGCACTGTGCAGAAAAATGCCGGCGAATTCACGTGCCTTTTTTAAAAATGAATTTATTTTTTGTATCTTTAATATTTGCTGGCATGGGAGTGCTGCATATCCCTCCTCTCCCTCAGTTTTTTCTCCCCCGGCACCCGAGGAATGAGCTTAGGTGTCAAGGGCCTCCCAGTGTATGAGGAGGGGGAGGAGCCAAAGACAGAGATCAAAGAGAAGTATGGAGAGAGAGAGAGACGGAGAGCGGCGTCACCTTGGGGGGAGAGAGATAGGAGAGCGATGACGAGAGCCGTGATGCGTCCCCTCTCCTTCTCCCTTATGTTTAATCATGAGCCCGTTGGTGCTGATCCTCGCCTCCGACACTTTGCATTTCATTAAGGGACTCACCTTCGTTTGCAATTCACCGCTGGATGTGGTATTGACTCCGAGTGGCTGATCTTATCACCACACAAAGCTGGAGACACCGGTTGATTTGTTTTGGTCCGGAGTGGAATAATAAGCTCCCGACGGCTGCAGCCCGGTGCTGTTCTTTGCACGTCAGCCTTTTGCATTGCAGAGATGGCAGGAGGCGATATTTACGTCCTTGTGCCGCAGCAGAACGTGTGCACGGTTACGGCGCTTTAGACGTCGGCGCATCTTGAAAATGAGAGAAAAAGTCAAATTCCCGCAAAAGATCAGAGCCGAGTTTGAGTCGAAAGCATCAGCTGCACAACATGAAACAAAAGCATCTTTGGCTCGAGCCACAGGCGGCAACGAGCCGAGCGTTTCCAAAAATGACGAGATAGAGTCAAACAAGTAGGAAATGGGGATTTTTCCTAAAAATTTCAACAACAAATAACGGCCTCTGAATTCTAATTTGGCTTTGTGATTCTGTGTGAGCATTTAAATGATGTTGAAATGTTTTTATTTCCACGTTAGAGAAAGCAGTCCTGAGAGTTATCCTGATACCGCTGCACGTTTTCATTGTTTTGACTGACAGATCTGTCAGCACTGCCATTTCTCTCGTACCTTTTCCCCGCTGTGCTCCCTCGCTGAAATTTCCTTTGATTATCTGCCATTAAGTTCGCTTTAAGACCTGCCGACCTGCTGGAGAATGTAAATATGGAAAAGGAAATATCCAATGTTTCATTTTGCGCTGTGTTTACAAATGTCATTATTGTAATGCAGCCAGCTTTTGCATAGTCACATTCAGTCTTTGAATGATGCTATGATTAACCAGCGTGACTGTAATTCAGCTGTGAAAAGGCCGTCGATCGTTAGAAGGTGCCAAGCATGCAGATACACTGTAGCAACTCGGAGGTGTTACAGAAGGGATTTGGAGCTCCGTGGAGTCGTTAAAGAAGACTTTTGTCATATAAAAAAGGAAAAACGATGACCGCTGGAAACGCAGTTACTGCAGTTTTCATGCGTTTTCGTAGCCGGTCAGCCGGCTCAGAGTTGCTGGAGTCGATCCCAGTCACTCACAGACACAGACCATCACTCACTGTCAAACCTGTGGTCAGTTTAGAATCACCAGTTAAACGTACAGGCCTGTCTCTGGACTGTTGTATGCTCACTTCAACACCGTGCTGACCTAAAGTGTCTAAAGTAATTTAGTTTATATTTGTATTTCAGACCAAACTGGGAACATTTCCTCCATATTTTACTTTCATTTTCATTCATTTTATAACTTTGAATTTTTGCTCTTTTATTTCAGTTACCAAACAGTTTTTTATTATTATAACACCTAGTTTTAGTTTATTTAGGTTAATATTATTAACTCTGTCTGGGACCAACCTTGATCAGCAGCTTTCATTATAGGATTAGGTTATGGTCAAATCAGTTTTATTGATAAATGATGTCCTGATCGGATGATGTGAGGCTGGTGCTGTGATGCATGTATAGATCGGAGGCCTCAGAGGGACAGCAGCCTGTTTGGTGACCATTCAGAATATTTATGCTGAATCCACTTGATTTTTTTGTTGGTGGACACGATGCGTCATGCAGAGGAAATTAAGGAGTTTTTCATCCCAGAATGAAAAAATTAAAATTGGAGGCTGATGATGAAACGGCGCCAAAAACAACATTAAATATTTGGAAAACTGTTTTTTTTCTGTGGTATTTTTTATAGTTAAACTAATGTGATAAAGCATTTTCATACACTGATAGCATACTGGTGATACTTCACGTTTGCTCTTTGGTCACTTTATGATGATAGCAGCGCCTCGTTGAGCTGCCGCCCTGTCCTGCCTGTTGACTTCTTGCTGCTGTGCATCACATCCATCCTTAAAGCGTGCGCAGGCCTCGTATCCAGAGCTGTTCTTGTATCTGCCGTCTCGCTGCCCTTCCTCTCTCATACGGTTTTATCTTTATTGCTATTTTGCATTATCCCTATCCCTGCTCTCAGGCTCATCTTCCTTCCTGTGCTTTACTTTTTCTCTCCACATATCTGTGCGTCTGCATCGCTTTCTCTATCTGTCCCTCTCCGTCTTTATCACGTGAACCATCGCTTTATCTGTGGCTTTAAGTATGGCAGAGTGTAACACCCGTCCTCTATCTCCCCTCCGACTATCTATCCATCTCTGTCTCTAAACATCTTCCTTTGCCACTTTGTATCTGCTTTTTTTTCTTGCCGTTTCAGCCTCTGGTTCAGTCTTTTGTCAGCTCATCGAACTTCCCGCTTCTTGCAACACTTTTTAACTTTTCCATTTTAAGCAGCAGCTTCTTGGCCGACGAGCACAATGGCACGTGAATGTTAATGGCGAGCCTGTGATGTGCGGGCCTGTCAGGCCTGTCAGTGCGTGCGTATGAGTGCGTTTAGGGGTTGGGGTGGTGGCACCGCTTAGCGCTCTGGTTGGCTGAGTCCATCTGTCACTCAAAAATGGGCAACCTGTGGTCCCGGCCAGCAGCCACCCGTAGCGGCGCTTTGACAGTGTTATGAAAATTCCTGTCTATTGCTCATTGGCCCAATTGAATTACAAGCAGCGCCTTGTTCCGTGCAAGGTTTTTAAACGGCTGATTTAAGGCACATGCACATGTGCACGTACACACACACACACACACACACACACAGCCGCCTTGAATGAGGGTTAGCGCAGCTATTTATTCCCACCATTTGCAGAGCAGGAAGATATTGTCTGCCTTTTCATACGAGTCTTGTTTTGATAGATTTTTGATTGAGTTATTCTCAGTGTTTGCGCTCGTGTTTGTGTCTTTGTATCTTAATATGCCGCCAAGGCTTTTGTTTTCATCACACTGTTTCTGCAGTTTATGGTGAATTATTTGCTTCACAGGACGTCTATTCTGCGTCATTTCTCCCTACAGCACTTCACATCTGTTGTCATTTCATTACAGACATTTATTTGACACTGTGTGCCTGCCAAGACTCTGGATAAAGCACACTGTTATTTTGTCGGCTTCCACACACCTGAGTGGAGGGAAAAGGCAGAAAATGGTCTTATTTTCTACTTCCAGCAGTTATTTTTATTGTTGTAACCGGCAGCACAGCGAGTCTGTTTATCACCGAGCATATTCTCAGTCAAAGAGAATCAGGTTTCAGACAGCTGGTGTGTACTCAGCAGGTACAGTACATTCATACAGTCGAGCCCAGCAATCAAACAGAAGCTGCATTTGAATGACTCTCTCTTCCCTCCCAAAGCCACAGTGACAGGTTGCTACTTGTTAGACCTCCAGTCAGCCTGCTGCCTCTGTGTACTCATTTGACTGACTGTCGGCATTTCTGCCTCCTTCTCGTTTGGCTCTTCTGCTGCCTTCCCCGACTGTCTGTGTACCTGCTTGTGTTTTTGGCAGCAGCTATTCTCAAATGTTCATTTAACTACAGAAAATCTGTTTTTCAGAATAACCACCTTTGATGGCCCCATCTTATCTTAATAACCTTGTAGTACCATATCACCCTATTAGAGCACTTCGCTCTCACACTGCAGGCCTACTTGTTGTTCCTAGAGTATTTAAAAGTAGAATGGGAGGCAGAGCCTTCAGTTTTCAGGCCCCTCTTCTATGGAACCAGCTTCCAGTTTGGATTCGGGAGACAGACACTATCTCTACTTTTAAGATTAGGCTTCAAACTTTCCTTTTTGCTAAAGCATATAGTTAGGGCTGGACCAGGTGACCCTGAATCCTCCCTTAGTTATGCTGCAATAGACGTAGGCTGCTGGGGGATTCCCATGATGCACTGCGTGTTTCTTCTTCATTCAGTATGTATTAGTAGACCTCTCTGCACTGAATAATACTTGTTATTTTGTCTTTATCCCATCTTCCTTCTCACCCCAACCAATCACAGCAGATGGCCCCGCCCCTCCCTCAGCCTGGTTCTGCCGGAGGTTTCTTCCTGTTAAAAGGGAGTTTTTCCTTCCCACTGTCACCAAAGTGCTTGTTCATAGGGGGTCATGTGACTGTTGGGTTTTTCTCTGTGTCTTTATTGTAGGGTCTACTTTACAGTATAAAGCACCTTCAGGTGACTGTTGTTGTGATTTGGCACTGTATAAATAAAATAAAATTGAATTGATGGCGCTATAAACTCCTTGGCTGTACATTTAAACAGTGGGCTGATGTAGGAGCGGCCCATGCAGACGGCAGTGCTGCTGGTTAATGGGCGATCAGCTGGGAGAGCGGTGTTGTTGAAAGTAGCACATATTCTGCATTCGGTGATGAAAGAGGATGAAGAAACTCAGCCACAGCCATCCATCCATTCACAGCAATTAAAGCCTCTTACACTTCCTGTCAATGAAAGTCCACTGCTCGCTTTGCTAATGCTTGTGATACGATGATGATGATGTTGAATGAAGCACTTCTTGTGGAGTCTAATTCAGTCTTAATTCCTCTACAGACTGTCCAAGTGGCTCGCTGTGGACAGAGTGTGTGTTTCTGTGAACCACGTGATACGTATCTGAAAAACATTTGTGTTAGTATTGATGTTAGCGACGTGCTTACGAAGGCTGCATTAATAACTGTCACACTGTCCCAAATATTTCCAACATTGTTCAAACCTGTAAAATCTGCCACTTGTGTCGATGTGTTTCATCGATGAATCGATTGGTATCATTTCTCACACATGAATGTACGTTTGATTGTTCTGATCAGGATCGCAGGGACACCATACAGCTGACCTGAGCACATATATAACTATCTATCACATTATTAAACATCGTTCATTTACATATAAATGAAAAGAATGAATATGCATTCATATCAATTCTTGTGCATTCTCGTGTTTTTATGAACCTGATTCCGACCTGAGAGCACCACACAGGTGATCCCACACTTTTCCACGACATCATCCGTGTCCACACTTCATAATCAGTGCAGTGGAGGACAGTGGGCTATCCAAGTACTCAGCAGTACAATAAGAGCCACACTAAAAATGAACCATCGCTTTAAAAAATAAAATGTGCAGTTATTTAATCAGTTTGTTCACAGCACACATTTTGACCAGTCCTAGCAGGAGAAGCTGTAATAGCACTAATTACATTAACAGTGGTTTTGATCCATGTAAGGGTCTCTGTGAGCACAATACAAGGCCTCTAAATGATATGCAGCCACTGTTAGTGCTGTAATCAGCCGGGTAGCCTCAGATAAAAAGGAATGCACCTCGTAAAGCCTCACAGGACTCAAACTGTAAATGTATTTACACCCTTACAGCAGCTTCCTTCTAATAGAAAACAAAGAGAGTTAGCAGTTGTGACACTGATGGCTCCAAACTGCGTTTTTATATCCAAATTCAAAGACCAGACCGAATCCGGTGTAGTTTATTATCTGCTCCTTAGCTTTCCATCCTTTGTAAGGAGGGTATTTGTAGCACTAAGAGGATCTTTTCTGGAGGTGCGAACTGAAACACGCTCTCTCTGTTGGACCTGTTTTTCTGTGATTTGTCTGTCACGCTGCCCACGTCTGTCTGCTCCTCCGTCTATCTGTCACTGTCTGTCCGTATCCGTCGGCCTGCCTGTCATCGTATTTGTCTGAGGAGGAAAGAAACCCACCCGTGGTTGTCTGGTCTCGATCTCCATGGCGACCCGATCCTGACCAATCCCGGAACAGCAGCATTCCAGTCGAGACCCACAGTGTTACGGCGGCCTGTCATCACCGATCGCAGGATAGAGTTGCTTCTGTTAAGTCGGAGTGGCTTTGATCCACAGCTAATGGCGTGTGTGACAGACAGAGGGAGAGAGTTTGTTTGTATTTCTTACTTTAGCAAATCCCTGCGAACAGACGACTGTGCATTCACTTAAGTATGTTGGAATCAGATACTGTGTGTGTGTGTGTGTGTGTGTGTGTGTGTGTGTGTGTGTGTGTTTGTTTCCCCGGCTTGCAGTAATGAATCCAGTGGTGCTGTTGGCATGAGCGGGGCCATGCTATTAACCTCTCTGCCAGCTAGACTGATCTCACCCTGTCTGTCTGTCTCATCGGCCTAATGACACACTCTCACACTCGAAGCACAACACACTCACACACACTCGTGCGCAGAAACCTGTCCTTCCTAATCAAATTTCCACTGAAGTGAAAAGTATTCCACATTGTCCAATCATCTCCATTCAGAGAGTCAAAAAGCTTCTGCCGGTGCGGCGAGAATATTTCTTTTTTTACGACCCACTCAAAGGAAGGTACTCTTCAAAAGTGTTTGAAATGTAATAATCTCAACTGTTCCTCTGCAGCCAGATCAGATTTTAATATTTTTGCACCAGCCATCAGTTTTACGAGTGGGTTTCCTCGCTCACGAGAGTCACAGTAAAACTCCAGCCTTGCTTTTAATCTGACGAGGCAGCAGTGCGGCGGTTACGTCACGGTGGAGTCCCCTCTAACGCCATCCTCTATAAATCACTGTGAGTTTGAGTTTTACTTTGCCAAGCCTGCCACAGGAGATTTAAAGGGACATTTTAAAGTTTAGGACTCGGGGCGCACGGCTTCGCTCGCGCCCCAAATTACAGCCTGTGTGCGCGTTTAATGAGTTTGCGGCAGAGCTCCTGGCGGAATAAAAATAAGCCACATGACATAATGGGGAAGAAATATGACATGAAACGTGCTGTCATATTGCTTCACCCGTGGTCGTAAAAGTTGTTTAATAATGTGTGTTTATGTGCATGCGTGTGTGCGCGTGATGAGAAAACCCCAGCCTCCATAGGAAATCCGCAGAGGAGCGAGGAGCACCTGGCGCTGTCTGCAGTCATAACAAATGACAAGAAGGGATTAAGGCTAGATTTGTATTTGTGCCAGCTTGTTACATGCATCCCCTGTTCACATTCTCTCTCATAACCACCATGTAATGCAGTATTGGCACTTGGCATGGCTTCGCCCTCCTGAGTTAGTTTTTTAACCGCTCTTGCTCTGGAACGCCGTGGCTCATCCGCGTGGCCCTCATTAAGGTCACGGCCTGGGACGGGGACTACAGTAATATCCGGCGCACTTCATCCCATCTGCGAGCTGTCCGAGTCGGAGTTAATGTAGAGAGCAGGATGCTTTGGCAAGGCAGAGGACATAAAGTTAGTGTTTTCTGCAGCGTGAGTTCATTAGGCAGAGCGCTGCTGGGAGGCGCGTGTCAGCCTGCTCGGAGCTAAATTAAGAGCCTCTCGCTGAGGGACAATCACATGAATTGGAAAAAAAGATAAGGGACAGTTTGTGTGGGATGCTTTTGGCAAATGTATGATTGACTACTGCAGTATGTTACCTGCCACCTGCTTTGATATCCTACTAATTGCACCTGGCACCCTCTCTGCATTGCTTTTAATTTAAAGTGAAAGTCTTGCTCTCAGTCCTGACCTTAATACCTCCCTTCTAACTGTCATGTGGTTGGTTGTTTCAGCAGGTGGTGCCATATGGCCAACAGGGGATGGTTGGGTACAGCCAGCAGCAGCAACAGCAGCAGCAGCAGCAGCAGCAAGGGGGGCAGCAGGGAACCCCTCCGTACTTCAGCCCCCCTCATCAGACTCCTCCAGGACCAACCCCGAGCTCCTACCTGCAGCCTCGGCCGCCACTGCAACAGGTACCAGCACTAAACTGAGACCAGTGGTGCTTCCTGCAGGAAACAGCTGTGCACACGTTCACGTTTACATGAGGAAAAAATAAATAGTAGCCATAATTAATCAATACCACAAGGTTTCATCCAAATCTTTTTAATGTTTGAGTTGTGCTGAGATTGGAAAAAGCATCTTAACAGAGAAACCGTGTGTGTGCACATGTATTCATGTCTTTGTGGGGACCAAAAATGCTGGTCCCCACATGTTTGAAGATGCAGTTGGGTTAGGATTAGGGAAAGCATTATGTCAATTAGATGTCCCACAAGATATGAAAACCCGAGTTGTGTGTGTGGGTGTGTGTGCATGTGTGTGTGTGTGTGTGTGTGTGTGTGGTCCAGGCCCATTACTCTTTCGCATTATTCACGAGACATATTTTAGGTAGAGCTCACTCTCTGCGTTTTCAAATATTTAACTGTTTTCTCGAAGCACGCACACTGTGCAGAGACATTTGCATGCAATGCGTGTTTCGGAGATTGGCCAATCATAGCTTATAAACACATATTGTATATTTTCAATGAGCACAGGCCTGCCAGTGCAAACCGAATTCTCAGAACAACAAAGGGCCTGTTCTGCAGATATGGATCGAGACGCGTCCTGCCAAGTTTTAGCGTGATGTTCTGTAGAAGATTTCCACTGGGAAGCTGGCTTCAAGCAGTTGTTTTTTCAGATTTGAGTGAAGTCTGCCCATGTGTTTCCCATCCACTCTGCAGCCAGAGGGATCTATCTATCAGCCCGCATGGAGTGACTCTGGCTCGCAGTGTTGCCCTGGATCATTACAGAGAGAGCAAAACAGACCAAAGGAAAGAAAATAAAACGGGACAAGACGGGAGAGATTACAGAAGAAGTGGACGGGAAAGGACAGACTGAAGAGGAGGAAAGAAGATCAGTTTGAACTGGATATGTCAGATTATGGAAACGGTGGTGCTGCGAGCCCTTCCGCAGGATCGTAGCTGATAAAGGCATTTAGTTTAATTCAGTCAGGATTGCCTAAAAAAAGAGCACTTCAGTGTGAGGTAAAAGGCTGAAGTGGCAACTAAAAAAGTACATAAAATAGCGTGCATTAATATGGATTGAGCATTTCCAGTAACATCACAGTGCAGCTGCAGATATGTGGTGATGATATGCATGCAGCCAGTGCATGACTGAGCACTGCACACTGCAACACGGATCAGGATGCTTTCCCTCTATAATGATGCATGTTATCCTTCATTACAGAGAACATCCACGCAAAGAGACGTCATCCAGCACAAGCACTGGATAGGCCGTTAGTAGTTGTTCAGTATCTGCGCAGGCTGACTGCCGTTTGGCGGCGGCGGTTAGCTGTTATACTGTCATTTACCGAGACGTAATTAAAACTTTCTTCGGCAGACTTGAACACCGAGCGCACCGAGACAGAATGCTGAGCAAAAAGCCATCGTTGGCACAAAAGCAGGTTGTCAAAAAAGGAAATCATCAGTGTTAGCATATAGTAATTTTCATGCTGAGTGAATGTTTCAGCCAGCGCGCCTTTTGTCTCACGCTGAAAACGCTCTTACTCTTGTTTCCTCACTTAACATGCTCACACACACAGACCGTGCAGCCTGCTGAGCAAACGTTAGTCACTCTAACTGGGAGCGGCTGAGATCCATGGCCGCGTTGACATTTGGTGACAGTAATGGTGTGTTTTCATCATTGCTGATCACACGGCGGCAATTGACCCACGCTGACATTTATATACCAGGTAGTTCTGCTCGAGTCCTCCCATTGGCCAAAGCCATTTCACCTGTGCTGATAAGTCCCGTATTGGTTGCTATGCCAACTTCTGCGCTGACCGGGGAGCTGGTCTCCCTCTGTTTTTCATTGTTATGCAAGTGTGCTCCTTTAAGGGCAGGCGCACAAGCTTGTTACGGCTACATGAAAGCCTCGATACCTTCGGCAGCTTCCCACCATCTTTACCTGTAATCACGGCGCCCTTCCTGCGTGTTGAAACAACGGTGCAGCATTTAATGTTGCTTTAGCACAGCAGGCAGTGAGTCGCCACCTCCTGGTTCCTGCCTGTCTGTCACACTAAAGACCCGGCTAAATTTATTCTTTCCATCTTCTAATAAGCTCCTGGCTTGGATGCAGTTATGTTGCAGCCATTTACAGACAGACTTTACATATTATTAGGAACAAAGTGGGTCTTTAGCATGTACAGGCATACATGTGCAAGTGGCCAAACATTTCCATTATTTCAGCAGTTTGTGCCGCAGTAATTACTGAAAATTCATAATATTGATCATTAAAAAACATGACATTTTAAACATAACAAAACCAAGCAAGCGCGGTGGCATTAAGACAAAGTTAATTGGTCATCGATTGAGCGAGAGAGGATTTTCGAGAGGGAAACAAAATACCAGGAAACACCAGAATAAATTTAAAGAACAAAGAAAGGCGGTCGCCGGCTTTGATTTTGGATCCGAGAGGTAAACACGTTTGGAAAATTGAACGTACGCGGCGAGCTCGGCCAAGATTACAAATAGGTTTTGTGTGCCTTCAGCTCAGCGCTGCATCGCTTTCATTTTTCTGTTCTGAGCGAGCGTGTGGCTTCCTGTCACTTTTGTACACTGTGTCTGCGTGTACACTAATCAGCCGAGTGCGCCGCGGCAATTCGGAGCTGCAAAAAGGTCAAATGGTGACCTTTGTCTGTGATTCTGGGCTGAAATGAGACATGATGCGAGCCGCACAGAGCGGATTACACGCATACGCGCCATCGCCAGCGCGCGCCAGATTAGGATGTCATTGTGGTATTGACCCCTGTTTTTTGACCCCGCATTACTCTGAGAAATCCAAGCTGAAAAGTTCTTTATTTTGTTCTTCCGGCACTCTCCGCAGTTCCTTTCCCCCACTCCACTCCCATTAACCCTAGCCAGAGGACATCCTCCAGTTGATGGAACCATTCCAGCTGCCTTTGACACAGAATTTGCTCTGCAACCGACCGCTATTAGCTGGTTTTGTAACAAATCGAAGTGAAAACGCTGCCTTTCTTTGAGTCTATTGCACTGCTGTGACCTCATCTGATTGCAAGGAGCAAAGAAGGCTAAAAAGGCATTTCGAAGACATCAAGGCTCATACAAAAAGTAAAAATATATATATATTTTCCACCAGGGAAGGAGTGCGCTTTGAAAAAATAAAAGTGCATGTGCTGGTAGATTTTGAATGGCTGTTTGAGAAAGGCAGATATTTTTAAAGCCATGATTATGAGTAACAGTGAAGTTTGTCCTTTATTTGACCCTTGTTTTTACCACATGAACTTCTCGATTGTTCCTATATGAGCGTGTCAATTTCCACCAAATCCTGTGGGATTAATCCTCTTTAAAAAATCAAATTGTAACAAGAATTACTCCTGCCATGTGGAAAAATATTCAAAAGCCCGTTTTTCTGGAAGTAAAGTTTAAAGACGCCCTATAAATATGGCCACCCCGAGTGTTAGCGCCAGCTCCGTTGTGAGACAAATCACTTAAAGGAGGAAACGTGTGCCCTTTCTTTCTCTTGATGGCTGTATTACGCTTGACGCACGGCAGATTAAGCGAGTGATATTTTGTTACCGTGTTACACACTCTGCCTCATAAAAACGAAAACGAGAGCGCTATAATTTCAAGAATTTGGAGATAATTTTTTATGGCGTGTTTGCTTTATTGGGTAGTATACAGCACAGTGTGACAGGATAGACTGGAGGGGGTGAAATGCAACGTTGGCCAACTGCCAGACTTAAACTCATAACGTTGTAAGGACACGGTGCAGGCTCTGATCAGCCACACTATTTAATGTTTCACTGAGGAACAGTGTGTTAAATTGATGTTTGCAGAGTAATTACATGCAACAGAATATAGGCTTGTTTAAACTCTATGCTGCATGTTCTATTCAGCGGTTTGTGGGTGACTGCTGGAGTCATCTGGATTTGACTGCTAGCCTTTGGAAAAGGAAGTGAGTGGAAAAAAAATACTACCCATCCCACTCTCTTTTGTGAAACTGATTCCAATTTCTCTGTTGACTGTTTCCCCTTCCTGCCTGAGAGTAGCCCCTGGGGAGGGATGCTTTAGTATAGATGAACTCTCAGCTGATTGGAGGAGACGCGGCCTCTTTGCAGGGACCTACATGGGAGGAAGCTGATTCATTGGGTTAGATGCTTTCTAGTGACTTGAGCACAACGGTTTTCCATCCGTGTCAGCTGTCAGAGCAAAGAAGAAAAACACGACCAGGCTTGCAGGTCTCCCTTTTAACGCACTTTCCTTCAGCTTTACCTTGAATTGGATCGTAACTGCTGCGTGTGTGCCTGCTGTGCAGCGCTGCGTCACTCATCAAAACTCTGAAAAGGTGAACAGCAAAACCTTGCGAGAGACGTGCATCTGTAAAATATCAGAAGTAGCACAGAAAACTGGGAGACAGCCAGGTGGATGCAGATGTTATATTCTGACACCAAACTATATTTAAATTATATCTAAAGAACTCCCTGAGTGATTCTGCGTGTTAAGCAGTGCATTTACTTTCTTTTACCGGTTATTTTGAGCGTTGCAGAGTGTTTCTGTGTTTCCCAAAATACATTCAAAACAGGCACGTCCAGCTTTACTGCTTCCATGGGAATTCAGAGAGTCGTAGCAGCCCGGTGCTGCTAATCCAGGTGCTGCACTGGATGAATTTGTTATCAGAGAGCGTGAGCACATCTGTAAAAGCAGACGTTTTGCCAGTTTGTTGCACTGAAGAAGTGCACATTCCAGCAAATTCCCCCCAAGGTCAGATTGTGCAACGCTCAGAGAAACTGCAAAAACCCAAGAGCGTGTTCGGGGTTAAAGTTCATGTCAGAGCCTGAGCAGGTGTGACTTGTTTGGTAGGGTTGCTGGAGAAAGCACGTTTTATCTGAAAGAACCACAAGACTGCAGGAACGACGACGACACCAGAGTGCAGATGTTTGTCTGTGATGAGGAAACCCAGCACCTCACACCAGCTGTCAGCACGGTCGAGGAGGGATGAAGATTTGAGTGGACCATGACCTCCTCTGTATGCCAAAGTGAGGCCATCAGTGTGACTAAAGCTTGGCTCAAACTGGGTCATTGACAGGACAAAGATCCCAGCACGGCAGCAAAGCTCCAAACGAACGACCAAAGAACAAAAGAGTCGAGGTTGAGAAAATAAGGACGAAGGAAATGGGTAAACATTTATTTGAAAAAGTAAAAACTGCATCTCGAGCAGAAAAACTAACCTTACAACCGCAAAGGAATCTGATTACTTTAATGCACCGTTTTGTAACACATTACACTAGATTTGCATACATGTCAAATTCCCACATACGGGTTCATCGATTGGGCCCACTTCCAGTTTGTCATTTCCTATTTCCTGTCTGTCACCTCTCTGCCCCCACCCGGCTACAGCAGCAGGCCCTTTCCCCCACCCTCCGCCACCCCCGCTTTTAATCACACCAGGTTAATTAAAAGGCCACGGTGCCTTTCTGTGGCCCCCCCGCCCCTCTGACTTTATTACCCCCTCGCTGTATACTTGCTCAGCTGCCTCACGAAACTCTTTCAATCACACGGAAATGGGAGCTCACCTTGGTGATGGCGGAGAGGTTGAGGGGAAGGAGAGGAGGAAATGAGAGCCGTGAAGCTGTGTGTGTGTGTGTGTGTGTGTGTGAGAGTGTGTGTGTGAGATTCAATAGGAAGTGATAGGAATTGGAGTAAAGGTGTGCGTGGCATGGTGTGTGGGTGGGTGTGTGGGTGGGTGGGGCACCTAAAGTTCAATGTCATTAATTGGTCACCATTTGAATATTAAGTGAAGAACTCTGTTAATTAACGGGATATTAAAAGTGCTGCTGGCTGGAAGGGGGGGCGGGCGGAGGGAGGGATGGGGTAGGCTGCGGAAATGGAGGGCATATGGCGAGATAGAGAGGAGGAGGAGAGAGAGAGAGAGAGAGCGAGCGAGGCTGGGCGCAAGGTGATAAGAGGGAGAGAGAGACGTCCGTGGGTAAAGGTCTGGCAGTGGTAATTTGCGGAGAGCCGCGTTAATTGTCATAACCTTTTAAATGGCAGAGTTTATCGGAGTCCTCTAAATGTCCCCGCATATCGCCACGGCAACCCTGGGCCTGCCACACTGTGATTGGCCACCGCTGACGAGCACTTAAGCTTGATGAGTTTTCAGCACGAAACTAAATGATAAATTTGAAAATATATATTTAAAGCACATACAGTATGTCAGCTTGCGTTCTTCTGCGTACGAGCATGTGTGACAGTGCGCCCGCGTGTGTTTGAGACAATGTTTTTAATTTAGTGTGCGTGCGTGCGGGCGTGTGGTTTTTTTTCTTTTACCTCCACATTGACTGACACTCGCTAATTGCTCGGCCAGAATCCGCCAATGTTTTTTTCTCCCTTTTTTCCCTCTTTTTTTTGATTTATGTTTGTTTTTGTACAGCCGGAGCTGCAATTCAAATGCAAATGAACGAGAACAGGAGAGGTGTTTTTGGAACGGTTAGGACAATCATAATGGCTCAGAAAGAAAGGGGGCCGGTAGTTAGCGGCACAGCACCCTAGGGGCCTCATTTAGCTGCCATTTGTTAGGAAATGCCGCTACATTTGTTCCTGGATACAGACTTCACAGACAGGGAGAAAAAGAGAAAACACCAAAAAAGAATGTCACAGTCAAAGTCGAGCTCGCCAACACGATGGCGTTCCTCCGCGCTTCAGCAAAAGTCATGTGGGTGTACACCGGTTTGGGTGGATGTCCTCTTTTAAATGTGAGCCAAAGCAATTGAAGTGAATGGGCGGCCGGGGGTGGCGGTGACAGGGACTTGCAAAGACTGTATGAAGTGAAGATGGTTAAAAAGACTGGCTTTTATTTGATTAGCCTGTGTAGAGGAATAAAACATGAAAGCCCTGGCAGTGGCAGCTAGTGCTGTTAGCTGTGACATCACTCCTGGGGGAAGGCCTGTACACAAGCCGCGTGTGTGTCTGTGTGTTTGTATAAGCAAACAGGAAAGCTTACTTGAGGCTGTGTGTGCACACGTGTGTGTCCGCGTGTGTGGTCCTCTCTTGTCGTCTCTTTGTGCTAAAGGTCAGGGGGATTGCTGAGATAGAATCCAATCTGAAGGACACAGCACTAGAACAGGTCCTGCTACAAATGGACCTATTAAGATAGACTTGTGAGCAGAGCGTGTGTGTTTGCATCAAGTATATAGGCGAGCGCACACACGTCGTCGCGAACGCAGCTATTTCCATTCAAATGGTCACCTTTTCCCTGATGATAATAACAGGCTGTATGTTGGAATAAACGCTCATCATTTACATGGACTGACAGTGACAAAAGCAGCAGTGCATTTGAACTGCACGTGTAACAGCAGTGTCTTTCAAATATTCTAAAATGGATCAAAACATCCAAGTGTCAAGAAAATATGAAAGGCAAGAACATGATAACCGGCAGTGATTTGTCCCATTTTGTAGCACAGAGTTTGCTCTCACTGCTGATTGTTGCTTCAATTATAGTTCAGTCAGCCTGATTGGTGCGAGCGCGTGTGTGTGTGTGTGTGTGCGAACGCGGGGTGTTGAATATGGATGTCCTGCCTCCCTCCCCCACCTCCCCCGCCCCGCCTCTCCCGGGTGTGTGTTATGTTGTTTTTTTTTTTTAACCAACGTTTCCTTTGTTAACAGCTCAGACAAATGAATAAAAAAAATACTGTATTCAACTGTAATTACTGACATTCAAGACATTCGCGGACCAGCACGTCCTTAAACCTGAACAGCACAACAGTTTGATTGTCAGTGACTCGCAAAACAACACGAGTGCGGCTCAGTCCACGGCTGGAGGCCAGCTGGGTGATTGTGATGGTGTATAAATGACACACACAACTTTTACTCCAGGGACCAGTGAGGCGGTGGGTTCTCTCTCGTTTTGTGACTTGTTCTGTTCCGTTTATGTCTTTATTATTATTATAATTCATTTCTTTTTTATGTTAAGCCACAGGAACCACTTGGTTGGGTTTTATGAAGCTTCTCCCAGGTGATTTTTCTGCTGAGGGTTAGCGTGACCTTTGCATCACGTGGTCTCACAGACTGACACAGTATGTGGGTGTGCATGTGGACAACAGAGATGCCCTGTCCTTGCTGTAATTTGGCTAGAGGTGGTGGCCAAATGCATGTGTGTGTGTGTGTGTGTGTGTGCGTGTGTGTGTGCGCGTGTGCGTGCAGAAATAGGGCCTCTCTCCTAAAGACATGCAATTAAGCTTAATTTTTAATGAATATTAATGGCATTAGCGTCAGATTTTGTGGAGATGTGCATTTGCTAAGGTGCAGGGGAATTGGGGGGGGTGACTAATTTATTTGGTAGTCATGAGCAGAGGAGACGGGAAGAAGAGAAACAGGAGGTGTGGAGGTGATGTTGATGAAAGGAATCAGAGTGGAGGAAGGGGTGGTGATGGAGAAGTGTCAGTGGGATGGAAAGATGGAAGCAGGAAGAGCGGCGGATGAAGCACGAAGCAAGAGGAGGGTTGCAAATATAAACAGAGAGGAGGGTAGATTTTGAGTGAAGGTTAGCAGAAAAAGTAGAAATAAATAGAATATATTAGGGGAGGAAAGCAGAGTGGAAATAAAATGCTGGTGAGAAATAATTTTCCTTCCGTATTGAGCAGGCAGGCTTGGATTTGAGCAGGACGCTGTGCTGCCCCCACAGCGGGCACGGCTGGCCCCACAGCGGGCACGGCTGCCCCCACAGCGGGCACAGCTGCACAGATGTTCACATCCATGTTATGTACAGCGTAGATTAAGTAAGCCACATATTTTCATCACGGCTCAAGAACGAATAAAAAGAAACAACGATCAAGACGGCTGTCAGTCAAAATCAGCTTCACTTAAACGCTTTGAATTTGGCTCTGCTCGCTCTCTGTTGTTTCCGCCGTGCCATCAAATAGCTTTTGCTCGCTGTCATACGAGCTTCATTGCTTTTTATTTTATTTCTTTCTTTCCCAAGACAGACAATCAAACTCATACAAGCAAAGCGAGGCAACATTTCACCTTGCTCCCTGCTGGAATAGAGAGTCGGAAAGTGTGCGGTGCAACCAACCAAAAAGGCCCGATACAACCTTCTTAAATGAGCTGTGAGCCGAAAAGAAAAGAAAGCGTAAGATGCGTGTCGTGATTACCGTTTGAGTGCGGCCTCCGTATGAGGCGGCATTTCGATATAGAAACAGAATAAATCCCAGGCTGGAATTTTTGCGAGTTACTTTTAAAAGCGCTCGAAAGTCTGGAAAACAAGTCGACGGCGCGCAACAGCCACGCGTTTCCCCGCTCGCCGGCTGACTCGCGCTCCTGAGTGGCTGGGATTAAGGTGGTGCTGCAATATTGATTTACGTCTGCATAAAGCCTCTCCAGCTCTATATATTACACCACATTCAGCAGTCATCTATTCAATCAAATCTAATATTACACTGCCTCTCCACACAGCTGTCTAATAGCATTTAACTCACAGTTTGATTCCTGCATTCCCTCATGTACTTCAAACGCTTGCCTTCAATATCCTTCGTTCGTGTCTACTATGCCAAGATGAAGTCTTTTCAAAAGCACGGAGGATGAATGAGCGTGTCTGCGTGTGCGTGTGTGAAGACAGGATTAGCTGTGGCCTTAGGCTTAAGGTATGGAGTTGAGTGTATTTTAGAAGCTTCTAAATTAGCTGGGAAATGGGATTTTGAGACAATGGACTGGAAAAAACTCAAATGAAAGGATGCACTCGCAGCACTCCTTCATTTGCCTCTGATGTTGTTCCGCTCTCACTTTTTTCCAGCCTTCATCTTTTTTCCTTTTCCACTTCTTTTGCGTCTCCTTTCCCCGTCCCTCCCTCCCTCCCTCCCTCCCTCCCTCTCGGTCCATATTACAGTTGACAGTAATGATGTAAGAACATGAGTGTAAACAGTAGTATGAACCTCACTTTGACCCACTTAAAACAGAAATCCCCCGAGTATGCGCGCGCTCACACTAGAGACTCATGCCTGAGTAAATATTGGAGTTGGGTCAGCAGCCGCTCTTCTGTTCAGTGTGTGAGCGTCTGTATCTGTGCACGTGTCCACCTCTCCCAAACCCCCGCTCCTCCTCCTCCCTCCTTCCCCGGGCCGTTATTTACCTGTGGAGGTGCGCTTGTGTCTAAGCTGGGTCTCTGTGTGATAAAAGCCTGACGTTTGGCGTGCATCCAGCCCTCCCTCCCCCTCGTGACAAACACGGGGGGGTCGTGCACAAACACATGGTTTGCCGAGGGCCCTGACAAGGAAACTAGCATGGCTTTCTTTTTAAAATAGCACCTTCATTCTTCGCTGTGAGCCTGTTGTTAACGTCTCCGTGCACACACCCACATCTGGGAGGACGCGTGACCCAGTGATTGGTCCCATCGTGCTGTTCAGGGGTTTCCCCTCCAGCTAAGGAGGGGTGCTGGTATGAAGCGATGAGCTGGTGGGGCGTGATCATTGCTCCGTGTTTGATTTATTTCGGTGACTGATTTCATTTTGTTTTTATTATTCGAGATGAAAAAAGCGACATCAGCCACAGAGCATAGTGCTGTTGGATACTTTAGACTGTTTAAATGTGTTTTAGATGAAAAATAAAATGGACGCGACAGTTCAAAGATTTTGTTTCTACATTTAAAAGAACTAATTTATTTAAAGCTACATTCGGAAACAAAATATCCAATAACTGCACCGGTATCGATGCTATTGATGTTTGGATGGATCCAGTCACCTCTGACTGCAGAGTTGCCACATGCAGAGACACAATAATAAAAAACAACAACACAAGTTATCCGTTAAAATTCTTGAAATAATCAGTCTCCTTTGTTTTGTCACCTACACAAAGTGTGAACATGTGAACTGAAACATATTGTTTAAAAATGTCACTTTGTGACGTTCTTATTTCGAGTTTCCTGTTTCCATAAGAAGCAATCAGTTACTTCATAATGCATCGCTTTTTTCAGTTGGACCGTTTCCAGTTTCGATTTTGAGAAAGTGAACAATGTAAAACTGTGAAATCAGAACAATCACAGCCTGTCAGCTGTGGATTATGTGATGAAATATTAACAACATGTGAAGCAGTTTGAGGGACATGAAGCAAAGCGACGCTCCAGGACCAGCTTCAGGAGCCGTACTTTAAATGTCTGTGGAGTTTATTCAGGAAACATCGGGGTGTTTAAAAAGCATTCGGCTGTTTTTGATTTGGTGCATTAGTGAAGAACTTAATCATTTAAATATGTATTTAAACGTGAGGCGAGCTGAGTTTAATTGTGTTCCACGTAGAATAAAAGGAAAAATGAAAGTGCTTCACTTTATATATAAAAGGCATCAAGGTAAAATAAGTAAGCATCAATAAGCAATGTATAAAAAGTCATTTAGGCAAATGGTAGAAGTTGCAGTGAGTGTGTCACCTTCCCTGTGTGCTGTTAAAGCAGCCTCCACACAGAAGCTTAAGAAACCAACTCCATATCAGATTTTCTTAAGGATCTCCAGACGTGCCGTATTATTCCTACATCATTTCTAGCCTGGATCCACAAGCGATTACACATTTAATGCTCTAATAATAGATCAATTTTCACATGATACATCTCTCGCTGTGGAGGATAATCTCCAGCTACAAAATCATATCACCTTTCTGACAGGAATATTGCCCACCTACTACAATATAATCACACAACAGATAAGAAATCAAACTGTGGGGAAAAATGGATTTTCAAAGTAAAATACCCGAAGACGTGTGTTTGCGTGCGGCGTGCGTGTACTGTATATTACGCGGGACTGTGCACGCGGGCACTTGTGCGTGATCTCTCGCTGTGTCTCGCCGATCAGTTATCACTAATCCTTCCACTCGGAGCTCTTTAACAAGTTGCTATTGTGCCGCAGACGCTTAACGTGATGGAGGAACGACCGTCGTGGTGAATGAAAAGAAGAGTGAGAGTGAAGGAGGGAGAGATGCAGAGGGAGGGAGAGGGCAACACCTCCGACAATGGCGAGAAAATTGGTTTACACTAGATAGGCTCGTGATTACAGAGGGAAAGAAAATGACTTGGATTGAACAATAGGAGTGTGTGCACGGGTGTGTGTTTGTGCGAGCGTGCGTATGTCTGGAGGATTAGTGGGTGGTTAGGCGAGGATTTGGTTGAAATGAATTGGTGGCTATGGCGTGCTGATGGGTGTGTGTTTGGATGCTTTTCCAGCCGCCTGTACTGTAACGCTCGCGCTCCTTGTGAAACGGCCTCTTTGTGTTCAGACTTGACGGCCCTGCAAACCCAACGCTCTGCACACTCTCGCTTGCAGACTCTTGTCATCACGGCTGAAGACGCTCAATCTGTGATGTAACTGATACTTCAGCTCCAGGATACTCAGCGGTTTAGCTCGTGCCACCAGTATTAATGAGGAGAACAAAGATGTGTTGACTCAGTTTTTTCTCGTGTGCATTTAAGCAGGAATCCTATTTTCAACAAGAATCCACATTTGAATATCAGAGCGTGGTGGAGAGCGTCTCCCAAAGGCACGGTGTTTTGCACCTGTTGTAACAAGACTGCTCTGAAACGAGCACCTTTATGTGGCGACGTCTATCACCACCATCGGGCAAAGCGGGTGTTGAGTTTGTGCGATTCCGGTTTAGAAAAGCGGGTGGATACTTTGTGACAGTGCCCGAAAAGTAACGTCAACAAACGCCGAAAAAAATCTGTTACTTTTGAACCTTTTCCTCAGTGACACTGCGTTCCCTTCTTTCTTCTTTCTTTCTCTTTAGGAGGCCCAGCAGGAGAACTACAGCATCAGGGGTCCTACCCCAGGGAATTCTGGGAAGGCTAACAATGAGGATAACGTCTCCCACGACCGCCCCTCTAGTCTGCCGGTGAGTGATTGACAGTCGTGTGGACCAAAGTGCAAAAAGGCGCTGCTGCACAAAAGTCTCATCGTTCAGTCAAACCTCAAAGATGCATGGTCATTTTTGACTGCACGTCCACCTCACTGTCCAATCAGATTCTTCCACTCACCCTGTGACCTGCCCCCCTCTCTGGTGTCTCAGGGGGTTTGCTCATTTCAGAGCTCACGTCTGTGTTTTGACTGGCGTCCACGCCAAAGGCGTAAAGGCCCAGATGTGTCGCGTCCTGGTCTGTAGTGCCGTCCCCTCGCTCGCACATACGGCCACGAGCGCAGAAAAGCATATGCACCGACGCAGACGTTGCTTCTACGTGCACGACGCAGTCACACATGCAAACCCACAAGCGCTGCCTGCTGGCGTATGGGCGAGCTGAAAAGCATGGAGCAGGTTGGCCGGAGGAGTAATTGAGAAGAAATGGTGAGACCAGGCTGATCCACGGAGGGAGAGATGTGGGCTGCTCTAGTTTTTTTTTTTTTTTTGGCCAACCTAATCGCTTTTTACTCCATCATCTCTCTCTGCTTGCAGCTCTGCAGCATTTTCAAGAATAGAATAAATAGACATTTGCAAATGGTTGCAAATATTGGCACTGCTTGAGGTGTGTGCAGTTTAATTTACTCGATACTTTGGAACAGCCCCAGGAACGGCAGAATAAACTGCAAGAAAAGCTAAATTAAGTGTCTGAACTTGAGTTGAGCCGTAATATTCTTGGTGCACGGACACTTCTGAAGTCTGTGTGTGCTGACGGTCTGCCGGGCCCTTTATTTGTCATCCTCCTCGTGCACACGTGTCCATAATGTGCTAACAGTATGTGGCCCGTTTCGTCTTTTTTCCTTCATTTTCACTCTCCCACACTCTTTAGCCTCCTTCCCTTTCGCTCTCTGTCTTTCTCTCTAAAGCAGCATCATGAAAGCTCTTTCTCCCCCCTTGTGCTATAATGAGAAATGGCCTTGATGTATCGGTGTGTGAATCCGAAGCGAGAGAGCGAGACGAGGCGAGGAGCCACTGCAGTCGCGGGGGCCGATCTATTTGAACCAGCACCACCATCACCCGGCGTTCCCTCGCCACTTTAATCCCGGCGTTTTACCCCTCGGGTTCTCCGTGTGTTTTCACATCCCATCCAAAGCGTGTGGCTCGCCCAGATCCTAATCGGCGGCAAGTTTTGATGAGAGACACAGAGAGGGAGAGATGGATAGATAGAAGAGGAGAGAGAAATTGCTCGGCTCTTCCAGCAAGCTGTCACGGCAGAGATGGAACCGCTTTTTTCCCCTTTCCTCCCCTTTCCTCCCCTCTCTTTCTCACTCTCTCACCGGCATTTGATGTCAGATCTAAAGCTGCTGTCATCTTTTCCCCCTTTCTCTCCGTCAGGAGGGAGGGAGCGCGGGTCAGCAGAGTGTCATGTTGTTGTTTTGGGACGAGGCTGCTGTGTGATGTGGCGGGATTTTTGAAGGAAGACCAAAGGGAGAAGTGCTTTAGTGACTTATCACAAATGCAAGTCACACTTCCCCTCGGGACTCGGAAAATGTATTGGAGATATGGAGCGCCTTGTATTCTGTATCGCTGTACAGTATCTGTATTGTTAATGTGAAATCACCGTCCCTTTAATATTTCTGGTAGGTTGGGGAAGAAAAGGGAGCTTGCATCCTGCAGCTGGTCGTATGTGTGCGTTTCCACGTAGCTTCAGTCCTGATATTGAGTCACGCATGAATGTGGGTCTCTGATTTCAGCCTTTTTGGTGTATTTAGAATAACACATTAGCATTTAACACCACTTTTTTTTGCATTATTGCGTGTATCCGTTTGGATTTGCGAGGCAGACGCTATCTCTGCTTTTAAGATTAGTCTTAAAACTTTCCTTTCCTGACCCTGAATCCTCCTTCAGTCATGCTG
>NW_005187489.1:2315707-2329708 GCF_000239375.1 Pundamilia nyererei
TCTGCATCTGTGTCAGCAGCCCTCTGCATCTTTCGCCTAACATTGCTAAGTCAAGCTGCTCTTTCCACAGTGGGCTGCCCCCACCCCAAATCCTCCCCATCCCTGTTCCAGTCACTTCATGTTCCCTGCTCTCTGGCGTTCCCCTGACAGCCTGCCAAGCTGCCGCGCAGCCTCCCATCCTCTGGGACATGGGAGAGGATGGCCACCCATGTGGAAAGACAGAGTGAGAGCTGGGGGTGGGAGGGTGAGGTGAGGAAGTGGGGTGAAGAGAATGCAAGAGAGAGAGAGAGGGAGGGCGTGAAGCGATGAAGTGAAACGTGGTTATCTTTTTGTCACTTGTTCGAGGTGAGGGATGTTGAATTCAGGCTATGAGGTTCCGGCAGCGGTGTGTTATTCACACTAGCGCGCGCACACAAACACACACACGCACACAGAGAAACATTCTTGTAAGTCTTTCAGTGCTCATTTGCCCCTCCTTGACTTATTTTCCATCAGACAAAAGGGAAAATTCAGAAACACTATCTCTCCCTCTCAGTGCTGTCCACCTCGCCCTGCTCTGCTTTTCCGAGCGTTAGGTCATAAATGATTGACAGGGCACAGCTGGAGACGCCTGCACGCCTCCCCTCACTACACACACACACACACACACACACACAAGTCTTTACTCGCAAACACACATTCGGCACATACTTTGATGCACGCTCTGTCCTCTGCGAGCCGTTTTCTGTGCGTGCTCTATCGGAGCATGTCAGTCAGGCAGCCTATACAGTATGTGCTCTCACTCTGGCTCTCCCTACTGCTGTGTTTTATTTTAGAGTCCCCAGGCAGGCAGACAGGCCAGCAGGCAGCGCACAGTAATGTCATCCAGCAGGGTTAGATTCAGCCTCCACATTAGTGCACGCAGGGGGGAGGAGAGGAGGAAAGGAGGCAGGAAAGTAACGAAATACAAGGGAGGTGAAGAAGAAAGGAGCACGGGGATGGGGGGAGAGGAAAAGAAAGGTGGCGCTTATGTGGAATAAAAAGCACATCTCTTATATTATGGCTTTAGATGTGAGGTTAAACGTGATGACGATGCAAATTATTCAGCATAAATCGATTGTATTTTATGGAGGAAGGTCTCGTTTTTATATGTTTACATGAGAACAGTGTGTGGGGAGGGGGAGGCAGGCAGACGCAGAGATGTTCCCTGGACCCTGCAGCCTATTCTTAGAACAGACAGCAGCACTGAAGGCCAGAGCAGCTCCCTGCCACTGCTGTGAGCACATAGCTGCTCTGAGAATAGGACAGCTAATCTGAAGCAGGTTTCACACTCTGAGGTACAGGAGATGGCTGAGGTCACGCCAGCCTTCAACCTGTAGACCTAGTGTGAGTAGGAGTGATTGATAAGGCGTCGCCGTATGTGCTGCTCGTCCAACACTGCTGGCTCGTCCTATACGCTCCATAGGATGCCTACACGCCGCCGCGCACACGTACACAACCGTTGCTTTCACCTCGGACCCTGACTTCATCTAAAATGCAGACAGGCTATTTTTCCGCTTGTATGCCAACCTGTTTTCGTTTGCTCCTCATGAATCATTTAGCACGCACACACAGTTTCATGTACACGCCTGGTGTTTTTGATCCTCAGGAGCCGGGAACACGTGTTTTTCCCGGGGTTTACCATTCGTTCCCCTACGGCTCGAAAACACAGATGCACAGGAAGCGGAATTGATCGGTGGGGAGATTTCTGGAGGTCTTTCATCTTTGTACATCACCAGTATCGTGTTTAACCTACAGAGGACGCACCTGCAGTGGCATCTGAAGTCGGACTCACAGGCGTGTTCTTCATTTTTACTGTAAAGTAAAAGATGGAGAGGAGCCAATCGGCTTGCAACATCCATTTCAAATCTCCTCTGTGTCAAGCACGGAGACTGCTGAAGTGTCCTTTAGCAGGACACTGCATCTCAAGCAGCTCTCCTCAGCAGCTGACACTGCACTCTCATCCTCCTGCAGAGGACAGACACACTGAAAGAGAATTTCCCTTTGGGGATCAATAAAGCATTTCTGCCTGCAGGATTTCACTTGTTTCTTATGGCAAAATTTGATGGCTGCACACTGCTCCACCTACGGGGAACTATGTTGGCCAGTGCAGGTTGTTAAACAAACTGGTAACACAAGGCTGAGCAGCAGTGGTGGGCGGGGGAGCTTCAGCTGCAGAGGAGGGCATGTTTATACCCAGCCACCCTTAACAGACTGGCTCACAGAAGCCCTGCACAGCAGAGTGAAGGGCAGATAGCAAACCTGTGCGCACACACACACACACATGCTCACCTACCCCTATGCTCACACATACGTGCACTCCAAGTGCGTCAGGCTTTGTGATTTGAGAGTGAGAGGGAAATGGAGAGGGATGAACTTGGTTAAGAAAACAGCAGAGCGACTCGGCTGGCGCCTCTCCACCAACCTCTCCTACAGAGGAGGAGAGACAGGCAGAGGGGGAGATAAGTGAGGAGGAGGAGGGTGAGCGTGGACTGACCCTAGAAGGAGAGAAATGTTCCCCAACTGCATCTTTTTTTTAATCCTTTGCCCGTCAGTTTCCCCTCTGGCTGGTGGCTTTTGTCAAAGCTGATTTCCTCTAACAGATTTGGCAGAATAGTTCAAATTCAGGACGAAGAGGACGGAGAACAAGCAGCAGTTTGTTGTTTGGTCTCATACACAGTTCTGCATAAATACTAAATACTACTATCTGCATGTTGTTAACGTCTGGAGCCCTCGCCGTTTGTCGTGCGTGATTTTCTCGAGCGTTAACACCTTCCAAACTGTCCTCCCCGTTCGTCCGCGGTACGATCTGCGGCGTGACAGTGTGTGAAAGCAGACGCCGCTATATCAGCATGTCGACTGTAAGCCAACGTGACACTCTGCGTGCTTTATCGGTTTTGCTTGTCCTTTTTAGGTGTTACCTCCGACGTTGTTTTCTCAAATGCGAAGCGAAGCTCTCGTCCCAAACCGTCGACCGGACGTCACCTCGCTTCGGTCGTTCGCTCTGCGCTTGATTAAACACTTTTTCATACCAACGTCAGAGCACCAAACACTTCTCCTCAAGTGATGTATAGATTTAATTTTCGTGAGCCATTATGGCCAGATACACCCTTCTGGCACCGAGCCCTCCATTATAAATGGTGATTTTCTGTTACCACATTAATATTTAAATTAACTGTTAAAATGGCTTATTGAGCCAATCTGAACCGAAGATTGGAAACATCTATTTTATATTCATTAATAGTTCGGACATCTCCTGCCAAATGATATTTCAGTGAATGAATCTGGAAGAATCTCCCTCCCTCGGTGGATGGTGATGAGGCCTGAAATAAAAAATGTTGGGAGCTCACTGACTTTTGCCTCTTTTGAGCATCTTTGTTCTCACGTCCACCTCAGCAGAGGAAAAAGGGCAGAAAGTGAAATGAGTGTCTGTACTTGGAAAGAACAAGTAAAGGATGAAATCTTCTTTATTCCTTCCTTCCACCCTCATCTTCATCTATCGCCACATCTCCTCTCTCTAGCCTTCTGTCTGTCTGTGCTCCTCTTCTCCTTTCACTCCCTGTTTCCCCGGCCTCAGACGTCCGCTTCTGACATTTCTGGGTTTATTTTTACGTCGGGTCCTGGATGCCTGGACTCCCAGCAGGCTAACTAGGCAGGAGGGGGAGGAGGGAGCCAGCTGAGGAATGGAAGAGAGGCAAAGTGGAAGAACTGAAGGGGAGGGAGGGAGGGAGGGAGGAGCCATCAGAGGGGGAATAGTCTGTCATCACCATGGCTCCCTCTGGCTGTTGGGAGGCTGAAATTACATCTGACTTTGAAGTTTGGGGCAGCAGCATCGCCAGTGTTGCTATAGTGACGGGAAGAGTGAGTGCGTGCGGGTTTGTGTGTGTGTGTGTGTGTGTGTAAACTCCTCAGGAGGTTTATTATGCATGATCCACACTGTGACTAGTCCTGATGGCATTACAGTGCTGTTATTAATCTACTCTCATAAGATATGTGTACTTTAAACACATCCCCGTGCACACACAAACATATCTGCGAATTCATGCTAAGACGCATTCAGACGCGCACACACAACCCATTTCACAGCTGGATTCAAACTTCATGTCGTGCCTTTTAAAGATTAAGATAAAGTTTTTTCCTCTTATTATCTTTGAGAAGGTTTAGCTGGCTGCACACTGTGCTCACAGGCAAATGCACGCAAACACACACTCGCGCACACACACACATGCAGAGTTGTTAAGATTTGCAGATAGCAGTGTTTGGGTTGTTTAAGATGCTAATATTCTACTAAGATGTGGAATATTTATGAACTTCGTTTGGTCAAACTCGGTAAGAGAAGCGAAAAAGCAAAGATAGATGGATAGATGTATGAACAGGGTGCAAAATAATGTTCCATTAATGCAGAGCTCGGCTCTTGCTGAGGGCCCAGCGCCAATCTGCATCTCCCTACAGTCAGCCTGCTATACATTTTTCATGAACTCTGAGCGAGAATTAGCGACGGATTGCCTCCGCAAATTGCTTCTCCTTGGTCGGGGGCTGGTGGAAAGCACAAGTAAGAGGTAAGAGAGAAGCAACAACGGTGCAGGAACGAGAAGAGGTGGAAAACCAAAGCAGAATGAGATAATTGCGAGGAACGTGAGGAATAAAGCCGAGCTACTCCTCAGAGCCGAGCCGTCTGTGCCTGATTTCAGCACTTGTTGTGACCGGCGTATGCACGTCTGAGTCACCCTCAGCGTCCGTGTGGTAATGTGTACAAATCCAGAGCATAATACTAAATGCTTCTCAGTGGGACCTGATGTGTAAAGGTTCCATTTCCAGGTTGTTTCTGGGCTTTCTTTTGGCCTGTGCACCTTATAGTGCATTGAGAGTATTGCCCACTTTCATTTCCCACTGGTGACTTTAGCTGCTAATGCCCCCAAACACTCGTGTGTGAGTCATCTCGTGATAAGCTTAGCTCTGTCATTTCCAGCAGAGTCGTTATTTATCACGATGACACCAGTAAATAATTGTGTTGAAAGAATAACTCGTGATTTTTAGGATTTAGTCTCAAATATTTTCAAATGTACAGTTTCCTGCACACAGACTGTGCAGGTGTGTCGGTCATATTCCTCTAACGGTGTCAGTATTATCACTTCACACAGTACAGCACGGACCTGGAAATGTGTGTGTCTGTGTTGGTTGATGAAAAGAAACACTGGACAACACCAGAAGGTGTGTGCGTGTGTGTGTGTGCGTGTGTGTGTGTGTGTGGTGCGTGCTCGGGGCCTATGATTGCTACTGTAATCTGCTGTCTCCTGCCAGCCACAGTTATTACAGTTGTCGATATGGTGCTCAGGGCTTTATGGACACAAGCAACGAGACTCAGCCTGGACGCTTGCCAGAGTGTGTGTCTGTGTGTGTGTGTGCTTCATATTTGTTTGCACCCTTGTGTGTGCGTGCACGTGTGATCTTTTGCTCTGTGTGTTTGTAATTGAGCTCTCTGCTCATGTCAAGGCCAGTTCAACAGCGTGTTAATTGCTTATGTTGCAAAGCGTTAGTCCCAGCAGTATGTGCATGAGATCACGCATGTATGTATTTACTGTATGTGCAGAATGGGTAGACCAGCTTTGCTCGGACAGGTTTTCTGTAACGAATGATGGAAAAGAAAGAAACACCACAGGAGACGTACGATTCAGTGTGTGGAAGGTTCAGGAAGAAAGAAGGCAGAATGTGGGAGAAAGATGGAGGTGGCGAGGAAAGGCGGGAATGAAGAGAGCACTGGGGTGTGGAGGGTTTTTTCCTCGTGGCATCGAGGCCTGTCTGATGTCTGTTCTTCAGCCCACTTCTGCTGTTTACTATCCTGCCAGCCTATTACTATCAGAGCTTGGCAGTGGGCTACAGTAGGGCTGAAACAATACTTGTGCAACATTTGCTTTTGTAACACTGTCATACATTCGTAAGCACGCTCACACTAAGGCGCACCACGAGGGTCACCGATGGCCCATTTTCCAGTCGCACTGCTCTTTTGCAAATGTACGACCATCTGTCAGAGTTGGCCAGACGATTAAACAAATCCTAGCTCTGTTTTTTTTCCTCCCCGAGTGTGTGCGACTGGGTTCTCTGCACATACCGGCAACCTGTGACCTCGGAGAAGCATGAAAATCCCCTCTGCCGGCGTGCTCGGGGCTTTTTAAGGCACGAGCCTCGTGCCCGTCGCCCGTGTCTATTCTTGTGCTTTGCTGAGATGAAGCTCCCCTCTCAACAATGTGGAGCGCTTGAAATTAAGAAACATTATCCATTCTGTTCGGAGAAAACATCGTCTTTTTAATCGCTTCATTATGAGCTCCAATTCTTGGAAATTATTCTGTGAGTTCTGAGTAATGTTGGTTTTAATTGATTTTTATCAAAGTTTTAATTGATGCTTCTCTGTGGACTGAGTAATTGTTTTGGTTGTTTCATTATGTATTAAGTCCCCCGAGTCCACTTCTCCCATGTGACCTGCTGTGTTAATGAAGGACTGTGTACAAAAATGCCAAACGCAGTGGCAGATGGTAACTAAGACAACTAGCCGAAGCCTGTTGCAGATATGCGACTCTTGCATGTTGCTTTGTGTGCTGTTTGGTGTTTGGCAGGTGTGCAGGAAACTCCTGAGCAATAGAGTTTTGTGCTGAGGCGAATGGCAGAGTAGCATTTGTTACCACTTTACACCATCTTTAAATGTAGTTCTGTGAATCATTAGTATGAGTATGTGCAGCAGTATGGAGAAGGGTTAGGCTTCTGACAGCGCAGCTCTCAGTTTGGTTAAACAAGGACCTGACAGATTTAAGGAGTCTGCAAACGTGAGATTCTTCAGAAGTTATGGTGACCAGGAGGTGGACCGTCAGCAGCATCAGCAGTAATGTGGCTGTTGTACCGGACTTATCAGTCGATCTCTGTTTGTGGTATCTGTATGTTAAAAGGAGCTAGCTGAACATCTTACTGGGAGGCCTCCTGGGAGTTATTTTTAAACCTGGGAACGCCTCAGTGTGCCACCAAATCCAAGTTTTTATGTCCATTTACACAAAAAACTGCTGCGACCAACAGAGTTTACTGTAGTAAAATTACCTTAAGCACATTTTGCTGTCACAACAAAATACAATCAGCAGGTTCTGTTCTGCATCATTGCCACCCCTCCTGTTACATGTGGCCTAGTCATGGAAGTCCTAGCGTGACCTCCTGCGTGTCTCCCGAGGTGCTGAAGTGTTGATCCCGGAACAAAGAGAACCGGAGCGTCGGTGTGAGCGATGCCTGTGAGGCTTAAAAACGTCGCAACACGAAAGTGTGATCGGTTTGATGTTTGCTCTCTGCACAGTTTAAGGTCCGAGGGCTCTCATGTACGTGCAAGTGGTAGAAACATGCGATTCAAACATTGCTCAAGGAGCGCGCAGCATTTAAACCGGGCATCTTTTTAAATTTAGGATTTCCTGCACGGCGTTGAGTCTCGTGCTTTTGTCGATAGCGTCCTGTCGTCGTGTTGTCGCTCCTCGATTTGAAAGCGATCTGACCAACGCAAATGTCAGTTTATTCAACAAAACAATAAACGCATGAGAAGAACTCCAAGAAGATTAGTCCTGTTCATTGCAGGCGTCCCGCACATAAATCAGCACGCACATGCAAACACACACACACATACTCAGTCTGAGTAATTTTGAAAGTCTTGTGATAGCTTTGCATAGCATTTGGGCTAATGGCGTGCTGCGTGCTTCCTCCCAGGTCGGTGCATCCATTAGCAACCATATTACTGCCACATAATGGCTTATTGGTTGTTGGGAAAAATTGCCAAGAAGCTGGGATGGGGAGAGAGGGAGCGAGTGAGAGATTAAAAGATGAAGAGAGAGAGAGCGAAAGACATAAAGGAAGCCTTCTCTAGCAGGGCCTCCGAATTGAGTTACAGCTGTTATGATTTGTCGTCTCTCAAGTCTTTTCCCCTCTCTTCTTTTTCATTTCTTGTTTCCACCCCCTTCTCTTTCACCCTCTGGGCTTTGGAAGGTTTTTATCTTTCTAATGAGCCGTTGATTCTTTTTTTTCCTGTCATTACCTCATTCGTTCTGGATGGAAGGCAATATTTGTCATACTGTCAAGCCAGTGTTTGCACCTAACCTGTGTTCCTCTGCGTGTGCGCGGACTGCAGCGGAGCGAAGTGGCGTAAAGTGTTTACGCTGCGGTTTTGGTTAGCGCGGGTGGCAGAAGTGGACGCAGGGATCGGAGGATTTTGGCACGGTGGCCCCGGCCCCCATGTTGAACTCCCAGCCTTATCAATATGCAGCATGGTGGGTGGATTGCACTCGACTTGATTGCTTTAATTGGCTGGACACTGTTGCAAAACACACACTCACACACAGGTGAAAGCAGTCTTTGCCGTGCACCGTATTGTTGTGATGTTTTGTCCTGGGAACGTGGGACTGTGCAGTGTTCAACTTTACATGAGTCATTCTGCTCCTACACGCTCAATATGCATATTATGTACACAGACACACACCTCGATCTCGCACATATGCATATACAAACAGACAGTTTGGAGTACGGAGAAGTTTAAAGGTGATCCTCGGTTATGAGATAATCTCATAAATATGCATTGCACTCACACACACACACACACACTCACACACACTCCGGCGTGCGTGTCAGTCGTTGCATGAATGTATTCGGGCGGCTGCGCAGTGGTATCTCTGCACTTCCTCGCCGGCGTGGCTTGGGTAGCACGTGTGTTTGTATGCGTGTGTTGGGCGCGCGTGCGCCGGTTAAAACGGAGTGGAAATCAAATTCACCTTGAAGTGTCCTTCTCGCTCCCCTCGCCGCCCCCATATTTTTGCCGTCGTCTTTGCTTTGAACACGCTGCAGCACTCAGTTCAAAGAGAAATGCCTTCTTGTGCGTGCGTGCGTGCATGCGTGTGTGTTAGGAATGACGGCAGGGTTTGAGATGGAAAGAGGGAAAAGAGAGGAGGATCTGCTGCTGCACTCTTCTAACATCGCCCTCCCCGCCATCCTTCCATCATCAAAGAGCAGCCAGGCTTAGAGGAGCGCTCGTCCTTCTCCCGTCGCCCCCATTCCCAATTAAAAACAACCTGGGACAGAGGAGAAGGTCGACGGTGTGAGTCAACTCAGGATGGAGAAATCAGCATTCATTTGGGCCTCGGTGACCTTTGACCTCAGAATAAGCAGCAGGGTGGACACTGTGAGCGGTGCTCTGTTTTAGGAGTGGGGATTTTTAATCTAGTGATGCTCATTATCTCCCACTTTCAGCTAAAATGCAGCATTTTGTCATTTTAATTTAGCATTTTTATCTGCATTACTGTTGTGTTAGCACTTGCATGTTGGTATTAATGTATGCACCTCTGTGGGGGCTATACTTCTGCACGTGTATGCAGCTTGAGCTCAGACAGACACACACAGAATCCTGCAGCAGCAGTCTGTGGATCCTATTGGTGCATTTGACCTAAAGGTCACCCACTGGAAGCAATGACAGTTTCACATTAGCGCTCAATATGTGATATTCACTGTTGACTTTTGCAGGAGGATAATCAAACATGATTAATGTCTCCCGCGCTCCGTGTTCGACTGTCAGTTTCTGACAAGACGGATGGAGGGAAATCACAGGAAGTTGGAAGGATGTAATGACAGGGGGATAAAATACTGTTAGATGTTAGCAGACTTTAGAGATCTCAGGGTGTAAAGAGAAGGATTAGAACCAAGACACATTAGTTCGACAAAAGAATTATTCACATCAGCACCAGGCCAGATGGAGAGCGCGTTCCCCCATCTCTCCCGCTCTCTTTCATTCTCACTCCTTCTGGGTCCACAGAGGCTGGCTGAAGATGAGGAAGCAGCAGGGCAGGAGACAATAAAGGTCACCTCGTCATTTTCTTCCTCCTTCTTTCCATCTCTAAAATGATTTCCACTCAAACTCTTCGGCCAACTTAATTCTGGCTCCGTTATTGGAAGAAATGCTTAGTGTCAGAATAAAGACAGATTGGCACAGACACACGGGAAAAGTCATGAATCCGGAGGTGCTTCATTTGGTGGACCACAGCTTTGGTCTGAAATCAGACTCGGTGTTTCGTTTCAATCATGCACATTTAAGATCCAGGAAAATGTGAATAAAATGACAGTGAAACACAGGCACGCTGTATGCTTTCTGTACTTGTAAACAATCATTACTCTTGGCTTCATCCTTCCGTCTGGTGTTCTCATTTTCTTCCTCCTCTGTCCTGCTCTCCTCCTCTCTGACTCAGGATGGCTCATAAAGGTCAGTCCCAGCTGACCTTTTTAATGGAACGTCATTGATTTCTTTTTGGTGCGCTGTGGTTGGCTAACCAGAGCTGCCTCCATTTCCCACCAATCCCCTTCAACCAGGAAACCGGCCAGCCGGCTGACCCCGAGGTCATCCAGCTCCAAATAGCTTTTTCTGGAGTGCCACGGTGTGCTCCGCTCTATATTTCTCTCCTCTGTGGCTGCACGCCTCCCTGCAGGCTGCAGGAGGAGGTGAGAGAGGAGACGAAGGCAGACAAAGAAAAGGCACAAATCTTAAAAACACAAGTTTTCAGGACTGCTTTACGTACTCATGGACGTCCCACAGGGCTGATGTGCCTCTAGGGGCCTTCTGGCAAAACCAGGAGTCGTGTCAGTTCGTTTTATTTCTCTAGAAGATTTTATAAGAACGCCACGCATGCATGAAGGTGCATGCGCTCTCTCTCCATGCAGTGCTGCAAGTGTTTCAATAAATATTAAAGATCTCCATATGGGATCTAGTGACAATATAATATCAGGTTGTGGTCTGTGGTCCCTCTGGCAGAGAAACGCTACACTGTGCCTGTACCCATTATTTTATTAGACTATAAAGTTAATTGGCTTTTATGTGCATTGCATTACAGTATTCATTACAGTTCATATTTGTCCTGCCAGATGATATCAGCAATGAGGCTTAAGTAAGCAACATTTAGAGCGGCGTACATACCTGTACAAGTCACGGCACAGTCGGAGCACACCGATCAATGAACAGGTTGGACCTGTGGTTCTCCTGCAGTGTGATGTGACTGGAATCAATTTGCATTTGCTTTTTTCCTCCAGTCTCCTGATTAGAATTGATGCGCCTCTCTTTTTCAAGCATGCATGAGTATCTAGTATGAGTACGATCTAAAGGGGCTGCAGTGCTGCTTAAGGACCTTTTGGCAGAGTTGACCTTGGAGCCTTGACTCCCCGGTCGGAAAGCCCGTCTTGCTGCTGGATGATGAAAGAATTAAACAACCAAAGAAACCTTGGGTCAGATTCTGCTTATCATCTACATTGCGTAGCCACCGCAAGACATAAATTTCATCATGTGTCTGTGAGGGTCAGCCCAAAGCTTGTGAACATGCAGACCGAGAGGCAGCCTGAGGAGTGCCAGAAGCTGCAGTTCCTCACATGGCCACCTGAAGCTGGCAAAGACGTAAATCCGTCACCACAGACGCCCCGAAGTGCCCAGAAAATCAAACATCCTGGAGCACAAATCAGTTTTAGTCTCTATAAACTCACCGTGTCAGTGGAATATCTGTGATTTGAGCCCTTTGGAGCTTTTTAATGCAAATATCTGACAAATAGCTGTTAATAATTGTACTAACACCTGATCAAAGGAGTCTCTGCTCCTGCTTAGATGAGTGAAATTCAACTGTGTACTAGTATTGAAGTGATTAGCAGCTGTGTGTATCTGTGGATTCTTCCAGCCTGTGGATGGTTGGGATAACTTTGTGCTCCACCTGTTTGTACAAATATTGGTTGATGTCCATAACGTGATTGGCTGTTGCTTTATTTTGCACAGCGATGGAGGCTTTCATTTCCTTTGTATTTGATAAGCAAGTTTCAGTCCAAAGAAGAAAATACTTGTGCAAAATAACTGGAATATTCACTCCACGGCGGATGCATACTCTTGGTTTTGCATAACACAAATGAGAGTAATATACCTCGGTCTCTGTTTGCTTCTTTGCCCGCCGGTGTTTTCTTGCTCCCGCCCCTCCCGGCTCTGCTGCTGCTTCCTCCTGCAGAAAACGCTGTCCTCGTGAGACGGCAGTGGCAACGCTGGCAGAAAATGTCCGAATGCAACAGCGTAAACAAACGGGCAGACAGCTCTCGGTCTTTCTCTGTGAAGTGATAATGTGTTCCCCACACTGTTTTTGTTCTCATGCTAATGAAGTGGACCGCATCGGTAATCACTTTCAAACCCTCAGCCAGGGAAAAAGTAGAAACAGCAAAACAAAGGCTCAAACAAAAGGATGCCGTGCACAAGTGGAAGTGCAAACACAAGTGGATGTGTGCGTGCAGGAGGGCTCTTGTGCGTGTTGTATTTTTACAAACCCACTGTTACTACACCGAGCACAATGGCTGGCTGCAGGGGGAGGTCAGAGGTCACCGGATTCAAGCTGCTGAGAAAAGGAACGGTAAAAGACGTGAATCAGCTGCAGAACTGATTCAATCTGATAATGTATGCATGCAAAACTGTCCAAACGATCCACTTCTCACTTTGTTGTTTTAGCATCGTGCTTCCCAGGAGGCATTTCGCCCTGCCGCCGCCGCCGTGGACGTCCACATAAAACCATCTTCACAAAAGCTTTTTCTTTGATCTCATATGTGCTGATCGATGTAGCCAGTCAGGCTGTGTTTACAGCAATCACTTCTCTGAAAAATGTGCTCAAGTTTGTCTTTTCCGCTGTAAGTCCTCATCCGAGCGGCGGACAGCTGCTGCAGACGCAGACTCGCTTTACCTCGTTTACTGCGAAGAAATGAATTTAAAAGGCCGGTTAGAGCAGAGCGGTCGCTTAGCATCTGCTGTTATGGACCCCAAACTCACTTTAACTTCTCCTAAAAACAACACATGGTTTTGTGTCAGTCTGGAGTGGGGATGCTTTGTCTCGGCAGCGTTGTCTTACTTTATCGTTCATGATCACAGCAATATCGTAAACCCCAGACAGTCTGACCTTTGACCTTTTTCACAAGCAGCCATCAAAACAATAAACTGAAGCTTTTCCTCTTCTTGTGCTTTCTGTAAATGTTGAACACTTAGAGGTGAAATAACAAAAGAAAAGCACCATCTCCTCTTGACTATATAAATGAAAGGACAGGTCCAATGGTGTTAGCCAGCAGGCCCATCTCAGCAGATGAGGGCACAATCTAAACTTTCATTTCCTGCTTGGGTTCTCTCTGGATACTAATGGCTGCTCTTCTCCCCCCTCCCCTTCCGTCATATCTCTGCTCGTGTTTTTCTTTCCCTGCTCTCGTTCTCCTCCGGGCTCACAGAGTTTAGGCTCTAAAGCTGAAACGCTGCCTCTCGAGAGCTTTTGTTTACTGCAGACCTTGGAAATTAGCATGTTTCACAAGGCGAAAAACATCGCTTTAAACAGTTAAATGTGTGCATGTGCATTACTCTCGCATGTGTTTCCCCACTTACATTTTGATCCTAAGTACATGTTGATGTATGCCCGTGTGGGTGTGTGGAAGGCATTATGCTGCAGTAACAAGTTATTGATTGGACTGAGCAGGAAATGCTGAAGCAGAGATGGAGACACACATGGAGTAATGAAAACACAATAAATGAATCAGTAGATGAAGCTGCAGCGGTTGTGCGTTTTGTTTTGTGCACGTTTGTGTGGTCGTGCTGTAGCTCTGCACTTTGTGAGGAGAGTCAGAGATCTTGTCATTGTTTGTTCGGCCATGTTGGCTCCCACCGGTCTTGCCGCTGTGTCCTTCGGTGTACACAGTTACATAGTTACTCTGTGGACAGAGTAGTTTGTTACACTACTCGTTTCTCGTTACTCATGTTACCAGTTAACCATATAAACCTGAGGCTGAGTGAAACCCCCCCCCGTTCCAATCAGGAGACACAAAGTGTTTAGTATTTATTTATATGAACCTTTTGTAACACAAGGTAATGTTGTGATGTGATTACATAAGTACCACTGGTCCATGTTGCAGCTGATCAGCTCTGCATCAGTGATT
>NW_005187489.1:2331594-2332525 GCF_000239375.1 Pundamilia nyererei
TGCTGTTACATCTCTTGCTCTTTTCTCTTTTTTCTGCACACACACACACTCACACACACAGTACTCAGCTCAGGATTGTGCATTGTGAGCCGTGTGAAGCCTACAAAGGTTAGTTAGCTCGACCTCTGCGTGCTGTATTAAACCTGTACTTTTTATATATCTGTTGGAAAGGTAGAAACACCAACGCGCACCAACTGGAGGCTAAAATTAGATCTGTAATTGGGTGATTTTTGGAAGGGAGTAATAAAGATATTCAGAGGAAGCAATGAAAGTGAGAGTGAATGCCCCCCCCCCCTTGAGCGTTCTCCTTTCTGTTTATTTCTGATGGACACGTGCTGATAGGATCTTCACCTATAAATGAACTCGCTCCGCTGTAGGACTGTTTCTGCTCTTTGACCACTCACTCCTCTGTTATTAGAGTTTATTTGTTTTACGACTTATTTGCAGTTAAAATATTTTTGATTTTCTACCAAAGCTTCCCCACTTTGCCCAGAATAAAATTCTGCTGAAGTTATATCAAATATAATACATATATATGTATGTTTGAAATCCATCCCGTGTTCTTGGTTTAAAAAGTCAGATTTGAAAGCTTCTTCTGTATTTTTGTAGTAATGCAAACTCTAGCGCAAGCAGTGCAGTGACAGCAGGCTTCTCCTGACCTTCAAATGTACTCTGTCTCACTTTGCTGTTTCCACATCAGCTGCAGTGTGTATGGTTGCAAACAGAGAGGTGCAGCTTGGAGTTCATGCAAATGAGGCCATCCAAGGCAACGAGTGTGTAACGTGTTGAAAACTGAATGTTTGACATTGCAGTGAAAGAAAACCAAGGACCAGGTGCAACCTCACAACATTAAAGGTTTTACCATTAAAAAGGAGCAGAAACATTTTTCTGTGTAGATGCACCAATATAGCTTTGAAGCTAGCATGCTAAC
>NW_005187489.1:2333541-2346697 GCF_000239375.1 Pundamilia nyererei
CCTATCACAGGGCGGTGTCTGTGTGACTGTGAAATAAGACAAAATAAAATCCAGTCAGAGGGACTGCAGGGTGGGCCCCACCTGTAGAATCCCCATACTGTATTTTCAAAGTAAAAGCCATTTAGAGCATCACACATTAAATAAAGCAAATTTTTAGTTTTGTTTTGAAATAAAATTGAACTTTTAGCCTTTGTGACCTCGTAGCTCGTTGCGGCAGTGCTGCACAGATAAATCATACAAATTAGCCCTTTAATATGAACCTGTGACTAAAATGATCCAGCTGAGCTCGGTCGTAATTACAGTACAGTTAAAAAAATTAGAGCTAACGAACCAAAGTTGTCTTTTACTGTAATTATAGTGCGATTGCTTTAAAAAAAAAATGTTCCGAGTGTAAAATTACTGTTCATACTGTCTGAATCATCCATCATCAAATATTACATCCAGTATATAGACAGTCAGAAAGAAGCAGGATGGATATGTGTGCACCTGCATGTTCTAATAAAAATGGAAAGCACACACATTTGGATGCACTTCTTATCACATCAACAAGTATTTCACACTTAATTGGTTTGGTTTAATTGGTTTAAATTATTCTTATTATTTTTTAAAAGAATCATATTATTTCAGATATTTTTCTAATACCTCCAACATCACGAACACACTAACGGGCCCGGCGTCACTGTGTTCAGATGTTTGTGTGGCTCTCATATTCAACATGTGTGTCGTTGGTTTGTGTGCAGGAGGCCTGATGCACAGCTCTCTGATTCAGCCTGGCTTAATCTCATTGTTTGTTTATGGTGCTGGAGTGTCTGTGTACATATAGTAGACCAACCCCCCCTGTGTGTGTGTAAAAATACACCAAGACTGACTTACCTCCTTCAAAATGCTAGATCAAGGATTTCTCTCAGTTCAATTTGGAGAAGACAGAAAGATGGAGAGAGCAGCCACGGAGAGAAAGCAAGAAAGCAGATAAAAAGGAGAAACTGCCAGGCTGTTTGCTCCCACCTGTCTCGACTTGAAAGAGTGAGAAGACAAAGCCTGGTAGACGCCTGGGAAGACTTGAAAAGGGGAACAAAAAGCAGGGAAGGAGAGGAAGAGGAGGAGAGGAAGAGGAAGAGAGCAGATTTGCGCGCAGCCCCAAAAGGCACGTTGGCGTTTGAAGCTGAAGCGCTGGAACAAGCAGTAGCATTGACTTCATAGAGAATCAGTCCCCGGGTAAACGACTGGAGTGGAAGGAGACGTTTCATACTGGGAGCGCTGGAAGGAAAGGATCGCTCATTAGACGCATCCGCCAGCACGGAGACACACACCCAGCCGGCTACATCTCAGGGATTAGAATATGTAAACAAGGCGGAAAGTTATTTTCCCCCAAAAAATCTATTGGAATAAATTAACGTCAGATAATGAAATCAGAAATGGATTCTGATGTGTCCGGTAAACTTTAGAATCATCTATACGAATTAGTCCCCGGTGCATTTCCATGTATTTATACACACTCAAAAACATGTATTTTACTCTACATCTGTGTGTTTACACTGCAGACAGCTCTGCACTAATCATAATCATTTAATAGAATAAATAAAAGCCTCTCACAGCTTTCCCAGCTTGTTTTGTCGCTCGACTGAAGACGACAGCGTTCAACGTTTGGGTCTCTCAGGCCGTCACAGTGACTCCAGCAGCTCGGGTCTGTAGGTGAAAGTCGTCTATAGGAGAGAAAGGAAGGAGGTGGAGTGTTATAATAGCGCTCCGTTTATTATAGAGGACAGCTTTCAGTGTTTGCAAGAAGTGAAGCAGGCGCAGTGTTACCAACGTGCCTGCAGGAAGTAAACAGTGTCAGCAGCAGGTCCAGTCAGAGGTCGTCGTCTGTTGAGTGTTGAGGCGTGAGCTGTTAAAGACGCTCTGGGTCTCCATCAGTGAGCGAGTCATGTTCTGTCTTCTGTTTTTATTGGTTCTTCTCTGCAGATGTGAGTTTGAGATCTTTAGATTTGAGAGCCAGCTTCATGACTCTCGCTCGGTCGTGGTACTTATCAAATGACTGTACGGCCTTCCTGCTTCCATAGGAATTAAGCGGGTCAGCACTGATCAGCAGCAGAGTCTGTAAAAGCAGGTGTTTGGGCAGATTGCTGAGCTGGAGCGGTCACGTGTGTTCATACAATACTGAGATCTAGTCAGGAGTGGGCGTCCCAGCAAAGGTCAGAGCTCAGACCCTACAGGCCTCAGTTGGCAGGTTAAAGTTCATGACAGTGCAGTTAGAAGAAGACTGAAGTATGACTTTCTAGGAAAGGGCAGAGCGCAGAGAAAAGTTTCATTTTGCACAGAGAACATGATGCATGTTGGATAATATGTTATATGACATATCAGAGAAATGTCTTGTATGCATCTGGACTTCCTGCACATGCACAGACCTGCACGCTTGGCGTATGTTGGCCGTCATGCTTGCATTATTATCAGCATGAGCATGTTTGTTAGCATAGCACGGGTGTCCATTTGTTCCTCATCTCACTGAAAGCTTCTTGGGAAATGAGCTGTGAATTTAAAGACACAAAGATCCGTCGCTGCTGAAGGAGAAACAGCCCACACTCAGATGTAAACATCCTAAGAAGATGATGATCCAGTGTTTGCACTGCGCTGTAATCCCTCCTCGTAACGTCGCAGCTTTCCTATGCAGTCCAGCTTTTACATGTGCGAGTCTTTCTTCCTCTTTTTCTTCTTCTTTTTTGACTCTTAATTAAAGAAACAAAGAATGAGCGAAAGCGTATCGGTGACGCCGCCGCCGGTTTTATTTGTGCATGGCCGCGTGTGCTCTCGTTCATCAGCAGATGTAAACACACTGCGAGCGCTTCTGTTTGCATTAAAGACAGTAACCTCTGTGTGTGTGTGTGTGTGTGTGAGGCAGTGTGTCACAAGTCAGCTATGCATTTTGGTTCAGCTGTTTAAGCAGGCAGCTCCTCAGTCAGCCGTGCCTGGGCTGCATAATGAAGGACCCCAGTCCATTGAGTTTCCTGCTGCGTTCAGACAGCGCGCCACGCTGCAGTCTGCACATACATGCTGCCCCTCGCTCCATCACGCCGCGTGTCTGCGCCTTTCTTCCTGTTTGTCTTTCAATCTGTGGCCGTCATTTTCCCCTCTCTCTCTCTCTCTCTCTATAATTGCTTTTAATGCTCTAAATTCAATAATTGTTACTTCTTTCTCCGTCGCCCTGATAATCAGACCGAATTGCCATTTGGTTTTCACCCCATTATTCAGTCTGACATAGCTGACACCAAACCAGGCTGGAACGCTCAGAAGCAGAATAACAGTGTTCGTGTTTACTGTTTGCTGTCTGTTGTTGCGCCGTAGATTGACAGATCTGCCCCCGTCGACGTCAGAGTGAGTTAGCGGCGTCTAGGAGCACTTAAGGAATATATAGGTTTATGACTCATTTTATTACAAGCCACATTTTGGCCTGGATTTTATGACGCAGGAAGATGATGTCCCCGCTCTTCCTCCTGCAAACACAACTCTGATTGGCTCAATGACATGTGGAGATCTGCAGCCAGGCTACTTTCACTCCCTCTCTCTTTGTTCTTACACATCTCTGTGATTTAGCCGTCTCTCTTTTTTATATCTCCCTCCTCGTTCACTCCCTCATTCTCATCTCTGTGCACATTTCTGCCGGTTGTCTGTCACCTTCCTCCTTTTGCTCGGCGTCTGATTTATCTCACTGTCCAGCAGCTTTTATTCATCACCGCTCGAGCCTTTTTTTCTCTTCATTTAACACTCATTATCTCTCTCTCCCTCTGTCTGAGCCTCTCTCGCTCTCCAGAAGACAAGGAAAAGGCAGGTTGGGTGAAAACGAGAGGAAGCGGGGCAAAGAGAATGCGGCCGTAATAACTTTGTCCTTGCACTTGAGAAAGGCAAAATATTTAAATTACAAGCGAGTGAAGGAGGAAGCCAGGAGGGTGGAAGAAATGACGAGGCTGAGGAGAAAGAGAGTGAATGGCAAGTGAGAGAATTATTAAAATGTCTGTAGGGGGATGAGAGCGGCGAATCATTTTCCAACACAAGAATAAGAGGACCGGCTGGAAAAAAAAGTATTAGCCGAACAGAGATTTCAAACGCACAACTGATGGCGGAGTTTTTACCTTCCGTAAAACGAAAGCACGGCGATGTTTTGTGTGTTAGAGGAGCTCAGAGAGAGAGTGACTGCACTTTCATCTCTTTCTTTTTTTAGTGTTTCTGTGATCTCAACTCTGGAGGATTTCGTTTCAGCGCTTTTGAAATCATGTCCCCGTTCCGTGCTCCGCTTTGCTTCCTTCCTTTCACTGAGTGTGCGTGTGTGCTCGTGTGTTACACGCCTGGCTAACAGTGGCAGCAACACAGATGTGCTGATAGAAATCCAGAGGCTAGCAGCAAAGCTCGGAGGGAGGCGCACACATGTACGTGCACTGCGTGACAGCAGGGGCACATTCACCCCGGGAGACTGAAGGACACGTTACAGCGTCCCTGTGAGACACATGCACTTGTATAACACACGCACAAACACACAGACTCACACACACACGCACACACTCCACAGAAATAGATCTTTAGAAGGAAATGTCAAAATGTATCTCTGTGGTTTCTCAACACCCATAAGGGGTGTGTGTGTGCGTGTGTGTGTGTGTGTGTGTGTCACAGAATTAACACTACACCGACTGCTCCATCCCACTTCAGTCTTTTCACCTTCAGTGACCTCACTGTTCTTCCTTTTTTCTTTCGCTGCCATCATGATAAAAATCTCCCTCCATCCTCATCCATCCCCCCCCCCCCCCCCATCTTCTTCCCCGACTCCGATTCTAATTCACTTAAAGCGATGGATTGTTTATCATCCCATCTGAAGCTACAAAACCTCCCCCCTCCTTCCATTCTTTACCTTTCACTCCCCTCCCTCCCTCCCTCCCTCCCTCGCTGCTCTCCATTTTCCTTTTTAATTTCTCGCGAAGGCTTCTCGCCGTCGTTCTGGGTAATTAAAATGAGAGCACAGAGATTGAAAATAGGAAGAGGGGAAGAGGAGGGGCGGCAGAGGGAGGCGAGGAGAGAAACGGGGGAGTTTGAGAGGCTGCGCGGCAGGCGCGTATCATATGTAATGGTGGATGGTTTCTTTCGCGCTATTGGCCAGAATCGGTGACTGTCATCCCAGCAGCCAATCGGTGCCCTGGACATGTCTTCCTTTCATTATAGTTTAAGTTCTTCGTATGTATTTGTGCATGACTCCAGCCATCCCTCCATGTCTGTGGTAATAACACTAATTCTGACCCCCCCTCTCGGGCTCTGTCATGTGCAAACACAGTCATTATAAGACTGTGAAATCTACTGTGATTCTCAATAGCACTAATGATCCCACAACCTCTTAAATAGAGCACATCTCTCACACACACACACACACACTATCACACACTAAAGTGTCGCCAGTGTTGGGACACATTGCTGGGAATATATGTAATTAAAAGCCAAACGCCGGCTGTAACGCAGCCATGTAAAATTAATGAATTGCATGTTTTTGCATGGAAATAATTACATGTAAATGCTATGGAATATATGAGTAATTACACTGATATCACAGTACTGATCGCATTCTAATTATGGCCTTTTCCTTTTTTCTCTCCGTGTCTTTGTCGCCGTTGGATGCGCTGCACCTTCATCATGTAGGTAAGTGATTTTTAATGTGCTTTATTGCTGTTTTTCCCCAAAGTCTACTAAATTGATTAAAACAGCCAAGAGAGTCACTTTAACGTCTTCTAAAGCGGCTCAAAAACAGGAAAATAGTCCGTCCTAATTACATCTGCAAATAGAAGCTTAATGTTGTTTTTATGCTCTCAGCTGTACAAACAGCAGACACAGGAGGAAATCATGCACAGCAACCTTAGGTCATGCAATATGTCTTCATACATGGACAGAAAGACACCACAGAGGGATTTTCCCCTGAAGGAGAATAAGAAGAATATGTAAGCTGTGTGTGTGTGTGGGGGGGGGGGGATAAAGAGAGTGAGAGAGCTGCTGTGTGAGTGAGGGATTCTCTGATTGCCTTTCCCTCGCTCTGCTTGTCCCTCTCAGGACTCCGTAGCGGGCCTTATCTAAGAGCGTGCATGGCTACTCATCTCTGACACACACACACAGTTGCTTAAGTGCGTCTCCACATTATTCACACTAAATGCATAAACGCTTCCCTCCCTGCTCTTCAGCGGCGCGCGGTCGGATGGCGCTGCGGTTTGACATTGAGAAAGCACCGTGAGGATGTGCGAGTGGCTGTGAGGGACAGATGTGGGGCTGCGGGTAAAGAATGTGTGGGCTTCTGGCCACTTGTGGAGGAGCGAGTGGATGTGTCACAGATCCTGGATTTATCTGTTGCGATGGCTTCAGAGCTGCACAGCTGTGCAGAGAAAGGTCGCTGTGACGTTTGCAGCTACGTTGATCATATAATAAAAATAACAGCCAGATATGCAAAATCCTGCTACATATGTAAAAACCAGTCGTGCGAGTTGAGCTTTGCTGATAACCCCGTCAGAAAGAAGCCTAACATGTCCTCACTTAGTTCTCTTAAAGACCCAAGCTGTGCTGCTGAAACAATGGAAATATTTGCACATGCAGTTTTTTCTGTGTTCGTCCTCGTGCTCACTGCGTCTGTATTTGATGAGTGACTCCAACGCAGAGCGCTCTTCTTGTGTTTGAAGTCAGCACCGTGAGAAGCTGTTTGTTTTCTTGTTTGTACCTCTGAAAATGTGCAGATTAGCTGCAGCAGTTTTTTAAAAAAACAAAAAACCAGGGGGACCTTTATTTCAGATCTGTTTTTGTTCTGTTAAATAACAAAAATCATTTATTCTAAAACTTCTATATGAAGCATTTTGAGGAATTTGGGCCTTAATGACAAAGCTTTCCTTCTCACCGTCTACAGATAAACAGTTATAAACATCTTGTGCTGCATTGCTGACCTTGCCTTTTAAGCCATCGCCCAGAGAGAGATCTCACCCTAAACCCTTTCTCCCTCCCAAAATCAATAAGCTAATGGAGAATGAAGGACCATGACTGTGTGTGCATCAGTTTGGTAGGTATTAGTGTCTCAAAGCAGGGGCCAGCCATACTGGATATTGCCCCAGGGTGAAAAGGAGGATTTGGGAAGTCTTAATAGCGGAATATCCCCCATTGCTTCCGAGTCTTCTTGTACCCTGTGAACTGTGAAAAGAGCAAATAGCTAACCTTAACTTTGCCAAACAGGACCAGACCGCTGCTCTTTCAGACGGGCTCACATATTTTTCGCCTCACAGTCAGCATGTTCCCACGGCGGTGTGAAAAATTTGTGATTCGGTGCTTCTCTGAGGAGCCCTCGTCCTTTGGTGCCAGCGCGCTCGTGTTCGTTGACACCTTCCGAGGATTTACTGCGCCGTATTAGATATTTGCTTTGTCCAACATCCCGGCAATAATACACAAGCTTTGGGAATATCTCTCTCCCGTTTCTGGAATTGGCTCTATCGGTCTTTTTTCACCAGAGCTGACACGTTATTGTGCCCCTCTCCCTCGCTCTGCTTCCATCTTCCTCCTCCAGTTCCTCTCCCTCCTTGGTTCATCTCCCTCAGGCGAGTGGAGAAGTTAGGTGCCCTTTCCCTCCGTCTGGGGTCCTGGTTTAGGACAGAGAATCAGTCACAGTTACACATATTAGATTAGAGGAGAGTGGAAACCAAATTGCCCTCTCCTCCTCTTCTTCTTCTCCTTCCCAATCTCCTGTCCTCATCCTCGCCTCCTCTGCACACCCTCATTCCCAAAGGAGGTTAAGTGTCAATGTCCTCTGCTTTTATTTTATTATTTTTTCCTCCCTGTGTCCTTTGCCTTATCACCACGTGCTCTGTTTCCAGGGACACGCGCATCAGTGTTGGTTGAGGCATTTTAAGGTCAACGAGCTGCAACCTTCGCTCTTTCTCACTATCTGTTCCTCTAAAATCCCCTTAAAGTGTTAAACAAGAGCTAAATAATGAAGCTGTTTCCTGTACATGACTAACAGCTGATTTACTGGCTGCCAATATAAAACATCAAAGTACAATATTAGAGATATTTAAAAGTATTTAAATATCTCTGTTACGCATCTGGAGCAAACGTAACACTTTCACAAGCTTTGCATAGGAGGTCTTCTGCAGTTATACGCATGCATTTAAAACTTAACTGCTGCTGTTCTCCCAGGTCTGTTTAACTGCTGTTAATGACTCTGCGTGCAGGTCTGTGAAACAGCGGCTCGTAGCTGTTTCTGGGTGTATGAGTCTTGCTGTAGATTCCCTCCTTTCTGAGGTTTGTACCTTAAACGTGTTTCGTCTTCTGCCGTGTGGCGCGCTGAGTTTACCTGAGAGGCTCCAGTGTTGTTCTAATGTTTAAATGTGTGTTTTCTCCCTTTGTCATTACAGTCATACAGCTTCTGTTGCACGCCGATGATATATGCGACTTGATTGTGCATTCGAGAGCTGAGATCATGCAACCAAAAGCAGGAAGTAGTCGAGTATAAATCAGGCGTGATTTTGTTTTTCACGTGGCTTCAAATTTAGTTCCAGTTTTACAATAAATGACCTTTAAATGTCTGACTTTTACCTTTTGGTTGTTGTGCTGCTGAGCCTCCCACTCTGCTTCCTTCTGCTAATCACGCCGCCTCACCGGGGAGATGGGAAGCTTGACTTTGACTTTTACCTTTGGATGTCTGTACCTGACACGAGGGCAGTGAGCCAGGATATTAACTTGTATAGAAGTGCTTTTTCTTTGATCTATTGCCTACGCGCCTGTTTTATCTGGCTCACTTTTGTGTTGTCAATCTGTCATATTCAGAGCACTTCCTTTGAAATCTAGTTTTGATTAAAGTCGTATTTTAACCTAATAAACTATAAATATCCGAAACAACAGCGAGAGAGCGAACAGCAAGTCCTCCAGATGACTCCCGGTGCTCTTTTTCCTCCACAAAGGCAGCTAATCCCATCATTAACCTATCGCAGGGATAAGAAGGGGAATCCCACCACACACGCGCGCACACACACACACACACAGCTGATGACCTGTGTTTTGCCTTTCACCTCTCTAATCATCTGCAGTGCACATTCAGGCGCTGACACAGACCTTTATTTAAACAGAACGTTCTAATGTCGTGATGTTGACCTGAATGTCATGCAGAGCTACATCCAACCAGCATATCCTTTCAGCGCGGCACGCGTTGGTCTTTATTGTTAATCTGAAGTGCTGCTATGGAGGAGTAAGAGCCCGAAATCCTGTGAGATTAAGAAAAAACTGAAGAATCGGGCCGTAGTGCAGTTTTTTATTCTTACAGGTTTAACATGCAGCTGTTTATTAGACATCAGCTGCAATAAACAGCTGCATCAGAGATTAGGTGCATTCAGTGGAGCACACCTAATCACCCCGAACCCGAGCGTCTCATTGTTTTAATGGAGGCTGCGCTCCACAGCGCCCTCTAGATGAACTGCACCGAGTCCTTAGATGTTCTCCGGTGCTGTTCACAGTTATCATGCCGGTCTGTGCGTGTCGGTGGCTTGAGGTCGTTACCCTGTTTAATTTTAAACACGTGTACCATCACCTGCAGAGGAGGCTTACCGCCACACCTCCCTGACCACGCCCAGTCTCGTGGTCATCTTCCATTTTCCACCTGGAAAAAAACATTTGTGTTACTGAAGTATTAAATCACATCAACCTGACTTAAATGTTTAAATCTGTGTAGTGAAATCAGCTGTTAGCAGGCCGTCACCGTGGAGAGACGTTCTGCCTCAGCATCCACGTGTGTCAGCTCCCCACTCTCACGACTTGTTATTTTCTCCTGTGGAATCGAATCTGTGGCCCGTGCAGGCTGTCCCCGTGTTACAGTTTGGACCCGTCGCTCTCGGCAGATTAAAAGAGAAGAATTAGAAGAGAAGTTTGTGAGACGTTTGGTTGAATCTGACTCGGAAAAGCGAGCTGCGTGACAACGTTGTCGCGTTCGTCGGGTTTCCTCTGACGCAGTATCCTGTGGTAAAGGCTGGGCTTCGGCTGCCGGCGTGAAGCTTGCACGTTTTTGTATTTGTGGTTATTCAGGGAGGTCGGGTTCAGGGCGGGAGGACGTGTAGCCGTCACTTTGTGAGAACACAGCGTGTGCGCTCTCCCAGACTGTTTGTTGCTCTGTTTCTCTGTTTAGTGTCCTGCTAAGTTTCCAGTTTTCCCTGCTGTCATGTAATCTAACACAGTATCATCTTCACTTAGGATGCTGAAAGCGTCAAAACGGGCTTTTTGTTGTGCTTTTCCTTCCAGGTAGTGTGTGTTTTCTTTTTTGTGTAGTTCTAATTTGTTAGGCCGAGGGCAGCGTTGTATCATCTGAGGGCTGTCCTGAGGCGATCTGGGCTGCGGCCCGAGGATTTCTGCTGTTTACTGTATTTCCTCTTGCTGATTCAAAGCTTTGTGTTGAGAGGATCCGCAGGGCGGTCAGTGGATTTCAGGTGATCATGGAATTGATTGCATTCTTTATTTGAATGTGAGATTTCTGAAAGCGTGCTTTAATTCTTGTGTATCTTGCTAATACTTTTGGTTCCATCTGCCTGTTTCTCAGTATTTACACTGTTTTGCTTCACGTCAGCTGAACGTGTGCTTCGTTCAGTTTGTTTAACACGTTTTGTGTGCCTGTGAATCAGAGAGAGAGAGATTTATTCTGAATGGGACAACCCGGCTCGGAGCCACGACAGCGGCCTCCAGAGAAGTAAACACCATAAGAGGGGTACGCCGCCCCGCTCGGCTGCACACTGTGCTTTATTGATCACAAGGAGACAGAGAGAAAAAAGAAGGAGCGGAATATGAGAGGCCTAATTATGGGGTCTGATCATTTGCATCAAAGATAATGAAAGTCTTGGACAGACTCCCAAATCTCTCCCGAGTATTTGTGCTCCTTTCTTTTTCATTTCATCTGCAGTGTTCTCTCAAACTCGCCGCACGGCCGTCGCGTCAGCACCAAAATGCCAATACATCATTTTAGAATAACACCTCGAAATTAAGTCATATTTCAGCATTTAGCCTCAGCTATGAAGAGTGAACTTCTCAAATGTCCTTCCCTGGCCTAATGGACCTAGAAATCATTCAGCCGTGAGCATTATGCTAATACTCGCTAAGCTCGCTCTCTCTGCCTCCTTTTGTGAGTGTCTGTCATTCTGTTTAACCTGATAAACAAGTCTGATTTTCAATTATCTCCATTCAAATTAGGCCTGCGGCACTGTTTGCTTAGAGGCGCCCAGTTTGTGCGTTCCCGCCGGCGTGCACACATGTGCACGAGTGCAAGCCTACGTAACTGACAGAAGGGCTTCTCGGCTCTCTCCTTCCAAATTACTTGCTGTGTGTGTGTGTGTGTGTGTGTGTGTGTGTGTGTGTGTGTGTGTGTGTGTGTGTGTCCAGCGATGTGTTTAAGTTGAGTCATTTCTGTGTAAACACTGTTCCTACCTGTGAGAGGATGCATCCAGGGCTTCCCTCCCTCATCTTTATGGAGATGCCGTAAAGCTAAGCGATGCCCCGTTTTTTCTTTTACGGCCCCTCGCGCCCGCTGGGTTTCTCTCTTTGACACACACATGCACACATGCACACACATGCACACACACACATGCACACACTGGCACGAGGAGTCCAACTGCAACTACGAGCAGCCGTGGCGCTGGCACAGTCAGACAAACACACTAATAAACCGGTTATTGATCATGTGTCATTACCGTGAGCCGGTCAGACAGCCAGTCTGACCCAAACCAAACAGTAAGATAAAGGAAGGGCAATTAAAGCCGACTGATTCATGTCCCTTCCGCTCTCTCTCTCTCTCTCTCTCTTCCTCATTCCCATTTCTGAGAACCTCTCTCTCTCATCTGCCCTCCTTTACCTCCCCCACCCCTCTTCGCTGCCTCGCTTTCTCCGTCCTCTACTTATGAATTCCCCTTGCTTGGCGAGGCGGCCGATGGAGAAGTTTTTAGTATGCAGGCTCTCTCAAGGACAGAGCCTTGTTAGAAAGCCTATTGAGCTGTGGCACAATAGCTTGCTATAGCCTGGCAGTGGACTCGGTTCGTCTGTGTTTCTCTGCATCCGTCCCTCCCTGCTCATTAATGATGTATTAGTTTATTAGGCGTTGGATATTGGGTCGGGGACCCTGCGACGGACTTCATCGTGACGGAGAGGAAACGCTGAGAGGAGGAATAGGAGCGGGGAGGTAGAGGTGCATACAGATGTTCAACAATTCAGTCGCGCACAGCACATGCTACACACACACACGCATAAAATAAACATGCTCAAACATAATAACTCTGCACGCTCTGTCAATATTCATGAACACGAACTACTTACTCCGGTGATTTAGCTCGAGTGGCTGGATTAGTAACTGTGCTCGTGTTACTGTCGATGACGCCGTAAACACAAAACGCCGGCGTCCATACGTGACGGCCCCCGGTGACCCAGAGACACGCTGAGATTTCCCACAATGCATTTGCCGCCTGTACGGGCCATCTGTCATGCAAAAGCGATACGTTTGGAGCGCTGAGCAGCAGCGATTGTGCTTTTGTTGCATTTGTTTGTGAATGCATTATGGAGCAGGCGCTTGTATAATTTATACAGCGAGATATCGAATTGTTACTAGCCTTTAGTGTTTCTCGCCGTCCTTCCTTCTTTGTAACAGTGAATCTTTTCTGGTTTCCATACATCCCAGTGAAGCCACTCACTTCACTTTCCTCTATTTAAAATCTTCCATCAGTTTCCCTGCTGTTGGTTCTTGCATTAAGTCTGTCCTCATATCCTCCTCCTCCCAGTCTTCCCGTGTTATCCCTCCATTTCTATCTTTCCTCGCGCTTCCATCCCCGTTATCTTCCCTCTTTAGGGGTCCATCTCGGTCTCTCTTTTTTCTGCACGGATGATTTTGTTTACCTACTTGTCATTGCTGAAGTGCTCGCTCTCTCCATTCTGCTGTGAGGTTATACCCCCCCACCACACACACACACACACACACACACACACACACACACACACACACACAAATGTATGATGTATACAGAAAAACACATCCACATTAACACACAGCCTCAGCTCCCTGGCTACAAAGTATAGGCCTTGAAAGGCAGCCAGCCCATCACATCTTACCGTCTTTAACCTGTGCACTTTCTGTCTCTTACAC
>NW_005187489.1:2346717-2348193 GCF_000239375.1 Pundamilia nyererei
CACATCCACATTAACACACAGCCTCAGCTCCCTGGCTACAAAGTATAGGCCTTGAAAGGCAGCCAGCCCATCACATCTTACCGTCTTTAACCTGTACACACACACGCTCTTACACTTACACACACACACACACACACACACACACACACACACACACACACACACACACACACACACACAGACTACATCACCAGAATTTTCTCTTAGTGCACTCATCATTGCTACAGCGCTGGCCTCCCTCGCTGGAGGAAGAAGAGTCGTATTTTAGACCTAAATGGAAAGCTGTGCACTTAGAGTTTGGCTTTGGCCTTCAACGGGATGCCAAGAGACAAGAGAAGCACTCACTAAGTGTGTGTGTTTGTGTGTGTGTGTGTGTGTCCAGACAATGCTGAGCAGTTTGCAGATATTTGCAACATCAAAAGATCTCCTTTTCATATCTGAAGCGTCTGATTTTACCCTTCTGCATGATAAGCTAATTCATTTCTCGCTGAATTCTAGTCATACTTTCCGAGTGGATTGAGAGACAACAGTTTTCTGTAGCTGTAGCAGGAAGGTCACAAATTTAAAACCTGGAATATGCGAGGAGAGAAAGTGAATAAATAACACTCAGCTTTGAGTAAGGTCTCTACAAAGTGTTTGCTTTATTCACCGCATTACTTGCTGTAAATGAAAGACACACAAAGGCAATGTGCTGGTAATAGCAGAGAAAATGGAAATGACATCGCAGACGAGGACGGATTCAAAGTTTCGTGATCATCTCATCACGTCCAAACAAACTGACCAAAATGTTCTTGACCTGTTTGTACGGCAGAGGGCCGCTGAGCGAAAAACAGCTCCAGCCATGCAGATTTCTACCTTTGTGCAGAAGAAATAGTCCCTGTGTGTTGGCACCACAACACCTTTCATTCATATTCATTGCCTCGGAGCTATTGGAAATTCTTCGAGGCAAAGCTGGCAGAGTAAATAATAAGTTGTCCTGCTCTAAGAGGTGAAAAATAAAAGCTGTCAGTCACAGTTTGCACACAAACCACAGGGCGAACCGTCACCCAGCAGTTTGTGGAGTTTTGAAGCTTCGTTTGCAGCATTAAGGGCCCCATCCTGCACTTCTGGAGCCAAAGTCACTACACATACATGGGTAGAGGGTGGACTGCAGAAACCTGCTAGTTAATGTCCAGTAACATCCAAATAAAATCCTTGAGTGACGACTTTTTGGATGATCTGTTAGCACAGTTTACAGCACAGCAGCCACGTTATTGTTCAGATAATTCCATTAAAAATGCTTTAAAAGGCGCCGACGGCACAAAAATGGTGGGCAGATTCAGTTCAGGGGCTCGAATCACAGGAGGTGAAGCCTAGCAGACACTTAGCGGTCTAATCAGCACCGGCCTGATCGTCCTATTAATGCCAGCTTTAAGCTTTTAAGCTAAAAATGTAACAGCTTACGTAATTATTTTAAAAAAATCAACCCCATAAAGG
>NW_005187489.1:2348919-2377421 GCF_000239375.1 Pundamilia nyererei
TAAACACTTAAAGCTGTAAGCTAATGATAGTTATATAAGAGCAGATGCTGCTGGTGCAATAAGCTGTATGGATGATGATCTGATTAGTCGACTAATCGCAAAAATAATCGGTGACTAGTCGACTATCAAAATAATCGTTTGTGGCAGCCCTAACCATAACAACATATTAAAGTTTTTCAGCAGTTTAGTGGCGGCTGAGGTCTAACCTTAAATGCGATGCCACCCGCTCTACCTGCTGCTGTGGGCGCTGTGCACCTGAGCCTGTATCTGCCAATCTGCTGGCAACCTTTACTTCCCAACAGCTCCAACCTGCTATTTAGCTCACAATATGCATCACAGAGCATTCAAGAAAGGTTTAGTTTCACCTGAGCCGTGTGCAGTCAGTCAGTTGGTCACTCAGTCAGACCGAGTTTGAAAAGAAATGTCTTCAGAAATGATGTGTTACTGTGACGCCTGCTGCTGTCAGCTCTTCTTTTTCACTTTCTGTCTCAGCACCTTTTCCTTTCACTCTCTCTCCCCCCCCCCCCAACCCTCTTGCTCGCTCGCGCTGACATTCACACAGAAACTGTCCGTTCAACCCTTGTGCAGCAGTGTAAAGCCCTCCCTCCCTGCTGTCTGGAGTGAGTGTTTTTACAGCAGCACGCCTCATGTTTGCCAATGAGCCACCGTAGCTAGCTACCCTGTGGTACGCCCCGGAGATGCTACAGATGTCTCGCTGACAACAGACATAAAGCGTTGCAGAAAGAGCGTGCATACACATGCCCGCTTACGTGCAGGCTCAGATTGACTCCTGGGAAAATGGGACAGCCACGCAGTACTTGACATGTTAGCTTATGCAAGTGTATATGTGTGAGGTGCGTTAGCCGTGCACTGGAACAGTGAGCTTGTTATGCTGCAGCTGAGCGTTCCACCTCTGCTGTTAGATTTGCACACATTGCTCTCATCAAGTATTTCCCACCTGTTCTTTGGAGAGGATGAACAGTAAAAATCATCTGGTATCAAGTCAACGGCGTCTCACTTTTGGACCGTTCTCCACCTTCTCAGGGTGAAGGTGTGAGCGGCACCAGAGTGTGTCATCTTAAATCGTCCATTCTGGCCTCTCTATCGCTCTCGCTCTTATTTTATTTATAAGTATCCAGAGTGTGTCATTGCCCCCCCTCCTTGAATATGCAATGAAAGCTGTGGGGTCACTGGCGCATTTTCATAATCTGGAGTAGAGAGGCAAGTAGGGAGAGAAGGCCAAAGAGGGGAGATTGTCCTCTCTTTTTATTTCCAGGCGTTTGTTGTCCCTGCCAGAGAGGAGGTCGGAGTAAGAGAAGAAAATGGCTTCCCTTTCTGCTCGTCTGTTTTCCTCTCACATCCTTCTTCCCCTGCTTTCCCCTCTCACGCTGATAAGTCGAATACTTGTGCTGATATTGTGCACAGATGCACCAGGTTAACAGGAACAGGCGGACTGAATCTAGACAGTGGAATCTGATCCCGGCGGTATCAATAAGCTTTCTTACCATCTCGAGCATCTCGACACTAACGGCTAAAAAAACGTCTCTGCTGAGCTGAGAGCGAGCGCACAATCAGGTGATCATTTTCTACGGCTTTATCACTGCAAGCAGCTCCTTTCACATTAAGCTGAGTCATTTAATCCATATTAATATAAAAATATCGACTGCAGCAGCTTTCAGAACTGTTGCATTCGCACCTGCTGATCCGATATCGATATGCGGCCTGCATAGATTCACGTTGCATTAATCCCTGCGCAGGTGCGACAGGTGTAAATGGGGTCAGCGTGCATGCGGAGACGAGCCTTTCAGCTTAAAAACACGAAGCGTCTGACAAATCAGAAGTGTGAAAAATGCAGCGATGTGAGTCTGCAGGCAGCGAGTAGCCTACAGTTAATCATCCGAACCGTAATGGTCATGAGCTGAACTCTGCTGAAATGCCCTATTTATTCATGCATGCTCCAACTTTTGTTTCATTACTGCTGCTGTTTACTTGCATAGCCAGAGGTAGCAAACGATAAAGATCTTTTAAGAGAGTGTAACCTCCACACACACACACACACACACACACACACACACACACACACACACACCTCGGACTATCTACCATCTCTAATTCTTTCATTCCCTCAGTCTCCTCTTCTCCCGTCTCTGTTTCACCATCTTTATCACATTTTCTCTGCTTCTTTTTCTCATTCTTTTTACTTTCTCTCCCCCCTCCCTCCTCGGCTTCATCCATTCTCTTCCAATCTATCTCGCGCCTCTATTGTGTCCTTCCCTGGGAGACCACGAAGGCAATAACCAGAGAGCCTTGAGAGGGTCAGTCTGCGTAACCCGTGCAGGTGTGTGTTGGCGTGCACGCGCACTTCGAGTGCAGAAATCTGAAACGTAAGCGGCCCGCGCGGCGAACCTCGGTAACGGCCGGCGACGGGTCTGAGCAGGTTTCGTACGTTCCAGGGTCAGAAAATTAACTCGAGCCACCGAAGGCTCATAAAACGTCGATGCAAATAAAAAACTGGCGGATTGAGAAAAATAGTCACACACCTGTTAGCCAATGCCACTCGCGTTCTTTGTATTCATGCTTTGCAGCGGCCTTGGATTCCACTTAAAGTCTAAGTACTAAATCAGTAATGGTATGTAGAATTGGTATTCGCCTGACTGTGGAAAGGGGTTTGGGGAAAAACAGCCTGAGATTGAAAATGAATGTGAACTGCATGATAGTCTGCCTCCTTCCTCTCTCCCATTGTTCCGTATTCTCTTTCTGCCTCCCAATGTCTTCCCGTGTCACCGTCTCTCTTCCTCCTCTCTCCTTCCTTCCCCCTCTCCCTCCAAAGGGATTTGACTCTAACTGGCCTTGGCGCCCGTAATGAAACCAAATCTATTTAAAGCCAAAAGCGATGCAAGTTTTAATTTCCTATTCCAGACTTAACCTTTTTGGCTGCGCTGCATTTTCACATCCACTTAATAACTTTTTACCCTCCACTCCCCCTCCTTCATTCTCCCCATCACTCTCACTCTCTGTGGCTTCCTCTCCTCCATCACCCCCCTTCAATTCTCCTCTTCCCACCTCCCCAACAACCCTCAACCCCCCATTGCTCTCAATGGCGAGGCACAGGCTGCCTCTTCAAGGGCAATATCTGTCAAATGATTCCCCTGTGAAATTAAGACAGAGGCCATGAGAGAGAAACGGGGGAGGGGGGGGGAGCGGGGACGCTGTGAGTGTGTGTGTGTGTGGGCGGAGGAGGAGGGGGGGTTATATAGTCAGGTGGAAGCTTTCTTCTCCTTTCTCCTCTCGTCCAACTGAATCTTATCTGACAGCAAAAAATGAAAGCAGTTTAAAGATGGACCTGGCAGCGAGTCCCTTTGTTGCATTAAAAAAGTAACGACGTGGGGAAGAAAACCTCAGGAGGGAGACACGAGCACATTTCTGCTGTTCACTGACTGCAGACTCACGCTGTGTGAAGATGCATTTCTTTATGATGTGCAGAGCTATGTTTGTACAAATGAAATCATCTTAAGTGATTTACTATAAGCGTCGCATAATCCCTGAAACACACACGCTCACACACAGATAATAAAATGTTGGATGCATGCTGCAAGCATCTGCCAGCTCCAAGTGTGTCTGAGAGTGTTTTATGAACGTTGCAATGGCGTCGTGAACCATCAAACATCCATAAACCCATCAGAGATGGCGCTCGTGTTCATGGGAAAGGATCACATTGTGACTTTTGTTGTTGCTAATAACCGAGCGCGTCAGCAGAGCCGATCGCCTCGTGAAGCAGTCAGTAATGTTGCCTGATCCTGAACGCACCCCTCCTCTGCTCTCCTGAATCTGATCACATGCTCGTCTGTGCTCGCAGCGAGCGCGGCGCCATCTCCTGTCGAGCTCCGACGTTGCACCCGGGAAACAATGGTTGAAAACTCGCCTCGCTGTTTTCTTCTTCTCCCCTCACCTGCTTTGCATTTATGCGCATAATAAATTGCTTACATCTAATTATTCAATATCTCAATTATCAGAGCTGATAGCCTCACGGTGCACCTCCAGAGCTTAAATTTACAGCCCTATTCTGCAAATGTCTAAAATGAAATTAACTTTTTACAAGGTGTCATCTGTGGCTTTTAAGTAGTGAAATTGAAGCCCCCCCCCCCCCCACACACACACACACACACACCTCGTAATGAGAAGCCATTATTAGGCCGTGATTGGAGCCAGGGCGCTGATATTAAAAGTGGCAGGAGAGGCAATATCGCCGCAGTTTCTAATACCCTCGTAGATATGTCATATATTTTAAGACAGCTGCTCCGCTATTTATAATTAATAGCAATTTAGTCCCAGCAAAAATTGGAAGACAGCTAACAGAAGGATCTCGTTCCATTAAGTGCAGATTCAGAATCAATGTCAAAGTGACACTGTGCAGTTTTTGAGTGGGTGGTCCAGACTCCACGGAGCTTATATAAATACCACAAAGCCCATATGGTGCTCAGTGCGTTTCGCACAGAGGACCGTTTCCCTTTGATTCGGTGTAAAAATAAGTGCAGTACAAACAAAAGAGGAATGAAGTTGGCCTCTAAAGACACATGAATAAAAATAATCTGTCTTTATTCTCCTGCCTCACAGTCATAAATCACTCCTTCCCAAACGACAGTCTTACACACGGCACATCGCTGTGGCAAATGGCTCTATCTTATAATAGCGACGTAGCACATGGCAATATTATCTGCTGCCGAGTATTGTAGTGCATGTGTCTGAGCGCCGTGCCCCGGAGCGCTAGCCAGATTACACTGGCCCAGCGACAGTCTTATAATAAGACTCGCCCATTAAATCATATCAGCACTGCTTTTTATAGGCCAACACCTCAGCGACGACACTATGAAACTGTCTATCATGCAGAAACGTGTGTGTCAGAATGTGTGCGTGCGTGTGTGAGCAGCCAGTCTGGAGGAGACGCGTGTGTGTTTTACCAAACGTTGCTGGCGTTTGAGCTGCTCGCCGCAGCATCTGACAGCGTTTCATCTTCTCCCTTTATTAGATCAGCCTCGCGCCGCTGTCACCTCTGCTTTCCCCGCGCTTACATCACACGCGCGCTCACGCCCTCGCGCGCACGCAGCCGGGCGGCCATTGGCTCGCCGGCTCCGTGAGGACGTTCTGGTTGGCTGGCCGGTGTCTGTTCCAGGTAGAGCGCGAGCATCTGGGATGGCTTTCCGTCTCCGACCAGAGTGCGAATATGCAACCTGGGAGCTCGACTCGTATGAATTGTAAATAAGAATCAGTGTGGTGCCGGCGTATTCATAGATTGTGTATTATTTCGCAGGTCAGTCCGGCCTCCCGCGTCCTTATCACCGGCGCAGCTTCATGTTGGAAATGTTGGAACAGTGAACCAATCACTGACGAGCTATTTGCTTTCTACTCTGAGACAAAGACTAAAACAAGTATGCAGCACAAGCACGATGCTATCTGCACAAAAATGTTTTGTGTTTCTAAAAATCCAATTATTGCAGATGTCCTGAGGGCCTGCTGTGTGAATTTACCAATTTGTCAAATGAGTTCAAATGAAAATATTAAATTAAAAATGACAACTTTGGCATATTTCTAAGATTAAGAGCGTCCTTTAGGGCGGGCTCTGTGGGTTCTTGGCAAAATTGAGCGCTAAAAACAAATAAAGCCAGAGCGGTTAATTTCCAGAGTTGCCCTCGTTCGACCTTTTTTCAGGAAAAAGTGAGATTAGCAGATTGAAGCGCGCGTGGCGCGCCGCTCTCGCCACGGCCTCGCCGTCGTCTCCTGTCTAAGCAGAGCTGTCATGTCACGTTTGTCGTTCCTGATGGATGACGTCGGTCGATGTCTAACAGGGAAGAGTTAAAGAAACAATCCTGCAGAAGACGCAGCAGCTCGGATTCTTTTGGACAAAGCAGATTGACGTGTTTTTGTTCCTCTCACTTTACCCGCTGCCTTCTGAGGGACGGCTTTCTGTACGGTTGCATGTTTGACGTGGCGGCGCAACACTGAAGTTAATTCGGAGGGTGCGTGTGTACGCTCTTTTGTCTCTGACAGCTTTGTGATTTCGTTCCATATCCCCAAATTTTTGATTTGCTTGTGTTGTCACTTTTCGTTCCGTTTCTCCGTGTCTGTGTTTGTCGTGTCTTTTAAACGTAGAGCCGCAGCGCTGAGCGTGCTCTTTAAAATTGTCTGTACCTGTTAAGATGCTGCTTAAATCAAATATTAATATCGATCAGCCTTTGAAGATGAAAAAAGAAAAATCAGTTGATTATATGTTTGCAGATTCTGGCCAAAAAAAAAAACCCTCCAAGTGATCCACACTGTGGGATTTAATTGAAATGTATAATTGCATTGTGATTCATGCTAATGCAGCAGTGCAGACATGCACAAGCCCACACTGCAAATATCTAAGCAACAATCACCTGATAGACAGGCAGAGACACAAACGCAGAAGCTGGCACATCAATCCTGACGGCGGAGCATGCCGCACATACAAAACAATACAGGATGCAGGCAGAGACGGACAGGAAGGGCTGCTGACAGGCACAGACGCATGCAAACACACACAGCATCCCAAGGCCTCGCCGCATCTCGGTTAATCCAAGCCGTCAGTCGGTGCTCGGGGGGGGCGGGATGCTGTCTTTTGATTGTAATTGCAAAAACCGGAGGCAGACGAGGGAGAGCCGCAGATGTCGATAGGCAGGTGGAGGGACGAAGGGATGGATTCCTCCTGCCTACCCACAATCCCCCGCTCAGCACGCCGTGTGACTTTGTGTCAGCAGTTTGTCTCGTGCATAGCTAATGACGGCTCGAGTCTGCCGCCGCCGCTCTCGTTCGATCTCTGTCTCTCCATCCTCCGGTCTTCAGCCGAATCCCCGACAAATGAGATTTTGCCCGAGGTAGATGGGAAGGCGGTATGCGCGGCGAGGCCTCGTTCTGCCCGCCTGTCTGTTTGTTAAGAAATCTCACAAGCCGTATAGCACCCAGAGGTTTCTCTGCTTCTCAACCATCCCTTTTCTTCCCGGCCCGTTTTTCTTTAGCCTCCTCTCCCTTAATTCTTTCTCCCTCTTCCTGCTGTCTGGCTTCTAATTTGAGTCGGAGGCCAGAATAACTCACAGCTGTTTTAATGAAGAAACGGGGGAAAAGGGAGGGGAAGGAAAAAAGAAGGAGATTGGGGAGGAGGCGTAGAGGGCGAGGACGGACTGAGCAGCGCGAAATTGGATGGAGAGAAAAAAAGCAAAGATGGAGAGGCTTTGGAATGAAAAAAACGTCGGCTTCTCCAATTAAGGAGAAGTTTTTTTGTTTTGTTTTGTTTCTTTGGTCATGGACAGTCAGTCACACTTGCTTTTGTTGAGCGTGTGATGAATTACACCCCTCCACTCCTTCTCCCTGCGCCTTTGTTGTGGTGCAGCTCCAGCCGTTTGGACCTCCTGCAATATTTGCGCTGTGAATTCTCCATGCCTGTTTACCAACCGGGCTTCTTTTGAACTGGCATAGAGAAATGGCTTTTTGAAAAGTCTCTTTGATGGTGAGCCCAATTTGTTTTCACCGCTAAAAAGTTTGTTTGAACGCTCTGAAATGTGGGCTGACGAGGAGGGCCTGTCCTGAGAGGGCCGCTGTCTGTCTGTCTGCCGTAATAACCTCATATGACTTGACTGACCTGAGAATCCTCCTTTATTCCTCTGTCAGCAGCCAAAGTGAGCGGCGGTCATTTAGAAAGCTCCTCGTGAGGATGCACGGATACTACAACAGGAAAGATGGAGTCATCCGCCTGCGTGCGGACGTAACGACAAACTGCCACAAACTCGTGAACGCAGACTCACAAACATTCACTCAAATGGTCAAACTCAATTTATACTTTTAGCACAATTATTTTTATATTTTGTTTTGCTCTTTCCAAATTACAGATTTATGCAGATGAGTGCATAATTAATGAGACGATACATTTACATATTTAAACGTCCCACAAAAGTTTAAATATTCAAATAATTCTCTTAATTTTTGTGGCGACAATTTTCACCTGCTCGGTCTCCTTATGAATATGGAGACAGTGTAGAAACCACATAAGAGATCAAACATGTCCCCTCAGGACCTCGCTTTACTTTATTTTTCATTCTCATAATGAGCAAAAGTAAAACTGTGTATACATTTTTGATTTTTGAAGTTTTTGGGGTCAGTTTCAGTTAAAAATAAGCTCCGTGAACAAATCATGGATGTACGTTCCTCAATCTGAGCTGCAGAATAATCCCAGCTGAAGGTCAAACAGAGCAAATATTGTTCCTCAGAATAATCAGTGGTTGCTGTGATTTTCTGCCTTGATGCTGCAGCAAATGATGAATTTACAGCACAGGAATTCTTAGTGTGCAAAGATCACGATAAGACGTCTCCAAATTCCACCGTTCCCGTTATTGATCTGCAGCTCGGGCTGATAGATTTCCGAGGCAGACGCGCCGACAGGCGGAACGTCCAATGGGGGAAGAGTTTAGCCATGCACCAATCAAGCCAGACTCTTAAACCAGATCCCCCTCCCTCGCCCCTGTTTCGATCAGAGTCATTTTGACAGTGATGCAGCGCAGGGCTGGCTGGCTGGCAGGAAATGCCACAGATCCCCCGAGAGTAGAGGAATGGTGGATTAAACAGAAAAAGACACCCCCTTAAAAAAGAGAGAGCGAGCGAAAAGGAAATCGATGTTTCCTCCTCCTGTGGACGGCGAGAGCCGGTAAAGGACGCTGCCACTCTTGTGTTTTCTGTGGTCTCTTCACAAACGTCTTTTTTGTCTCTGTTTGAACTGCTTTGTCTCACAGATCGTCTGCTCTGCCCCGTCTGTGGAGGTTAAATTGCACCAAATCATCACCGCCGTCATTCCCCGCACTGTCCCTCTCCATCCCCTCCCCCCAGGCTCCAACTTCCTGTCTTTATTTCTTGCAACTTCTATCAAGGAGAAGTGTTTCATCTCTCCAAAGCAGCAGTAGACCTGAAAAGCCACAGAGGCGGCGCTGGCTAGCATTGAACTGGATTGGGTAGAGTAAACACAAAGGCACGGGGTAAAAGAAAGCAGCTGGGGAAACACAAAGGATGGAGCTGCAGACGGCAACTAACCTTGCCTGGGTTTCTCTGATGTTCTTTTGCACGTGCACGCACACTCTGCACACGCACACACACACACACTCTGCACCCATTACTGTCAACCCCTCGTTCTCCCTCTCTCTCTCCAGTCATCCTTTTGTTTGTCATGTTCAGAGGACAGCACCAAAGCATCCGAGGAAAGGGAGGTTACAGTGTATTAAAGGAAACGTTGTTTGACAAAAATGGTCATTCCCCTTTCAGCAGGAAATACACAGGCGATGAAGCTGCTGCACTTCAAAGCTGCCCAGAAAACTTCCATGAAACGACTCTGTCTGCATCTAAAGGGGACAGGCGAGGGATTTTCCTCCCAGTGTCTCAGCGGTCTTTCTCGCAATGTTCTGGGCTGGTCCTTGTTCTGCTTTGTTGCCATATAAAAGGAAAAGGGTGTGAATTTAAAAGCTTTCACTGAAGACTCACAGGCAGGCAGAAACATGTCGCTCCGCGTTACCTTGGGCAGATCCGTGCACCGAATCGCTGGCACGGAAATAAAACATATTACTGACGTCAGCGATCGCGAAGCGTCGAATCCCGCTTGGACGCCAGCAGAGCTTTGATGTAGAAATGACATCTGGAACGAAACCTGTGTTTTGATGCTATTAAAGTTCCTTACTGGCCCATTTTGATGAAAGATATCGCTTAGAAATAATGTGGCCGAGTCTGAGAGACCGAGGCAGCTGCTACGTGCAAATTAGCGAAGAGCGAGGACGAGAGCATTACAGGGAGAAGTTGGGCTCGTTGTTTGGACGTGTTAGTTTGAAGTGAAGAGTCTGCAGTCGGGTGGACTGTCTCCCCGACACACACACATACACACACCCAACCTCTCCCCCCTCACTCCTCCAATGGCCCTGTCGGTGTGCCAGGGCGGGTGATTACCGACGCTCTCCCCCAATTATGGGCTGATTATTCCGCCGCGCTCTAATTGACTGGGGAGATATGCAAATGGCTGTCATTTGGGATGATAAAGGATGCGGGTGCTGGATGCCCCCTGCATTATTTAGCCTCGGCTGTACGCAGCGTGAAGGATGTGGCGTGCGCTTTAATTGCTGAGGAGAGAGAGGTTAAGCTGAACGAGCAGTTGAATTAGAAATGAGGAATTTGGGCCCCTTTATTTATTTCTTTATTTCACTCCTCTCCTTCCATCTCTCTCTCTCTCACACACACACACATGCACACTGTGTGTCATGCGTTGTTTTTCAGTTCTCTCTTGGGTGAGTGGAGAGGTGAGGAGGGGGAGGGTGGATGGCAGGATGTCATGCTGGAATGCCATAAATAAAAACATTAGCAGAACCAATACGTGCAGAACAAATAGGGTGTGTGTGTGTGTGTGTGTGTGTGTGCGTGGTCGGCTTGTGCACTAAGAACTAAAGTGTGAAGAACCTTTGCGGACTAATGAAAAAAACTTTCAGCAGCTCTGACAGTGAGCGGGCTCGGCCGCCGTTAAACCGCCGCAGCATACCGATGACCGAGCATGGCGCGTGAAAGGTGTCGGTGTTTGCGGCGTCTTCCACTTTGTACCTGAGCAAAGATGGCCGGCCTCTGTGTGCATTTAGCCACTTAAAGGATGATGTCGCTCGTTCGAATCGCTTTCCTGTCATTACGCCCGGTGCTGGGAACCGTGGGGGGGCGTTAAGTGAATACGACCCAGTGGCTAAGCACTTCTAGCTGCCACAGCTTGGCATATTATCAGGGGAATCGGAATGAAACTCAACACTAATCCCTCTGGTTTGGAGACAAGCGGTGCTAGATTTGGAGCGTCTTTAACAGCTTAGGGGTAATAGGGCCTCAAATGTCCCTTTCAAAGTGGCCCTCCCCGTATCTCCACAGTATGAGAAGCTTAAGAGCCGGGCAGTTATCACTCAGCGAGCCCCCATCCTATCTTACGACAAGCAGTAATTGTTAATTCGGTGAAATCGATGTCAGCGTCGACCCCCAGCCCGGCGACTCTGCTGGTATCCTGTATCGGGCGTCCGCACGACTCTTTGACCCCTTAACTCCAGGACCGCTCTGAGGTTTTCATCCCGGCGCCGGTGCTGAAAAACAAAGAGAGCTTTCGTTCGCTCTTATCAAGATGCAGCGGTATCATCAAGAGATTGTCGAGGCTTTGTGAAGTGTGCGGGAGCAGGAGTGAAAAGAAAAGCACAATTTCTTTTTAGTGCTGCTGTGGCTCTCCTCTGCACAACTTTGGGAAGCCTTGAACGGTTTGTTCTTAGGCGTCTTTTGTTCCGGATAACAAAAACAGACAGAGAGCAAAGGGACTGTCTTTAACAATGTAGACTTCCAAATAGTGCAAGCTGCTCTTTAAACCACAAAATAGTTCCTCTGTATTCACAAATTGTGGTTCAAACTAGTGTTTTGCTCAATAATACAGGCCTGTGTCCTGTGAACAACGTGCAGAGTTGCTTCTGCATATATTTACATTAGAGCCCGGAATCATCGCTCCACCTTACAAATGCAGCATTATGACTGCTTAGAAAACCTAATTACACCTAAAACAGCTCCACAGCATGCTGCCCAGCAGGCCAGGTGTGCAAAGAAACACCTGTACACCTGTAAATGTTTGTGCATCAATCTTACCATCACATCCTCACTGACTTTAAGTGTCCTGATCGTTGACTGTATAGAAAAGATGAACCGCCAGCAGGAAAAGTTGTTGGAAAAATAATTCTTGTGTAATTTGTGACCTCGACGAACGATGAAGGTGCAGCCTCGGTCACAGATTACAGTAGGAGTGAAATACATGACAAAGTAGGATTTAAGCGACTCGGTGTTTCCAAATCAGATCGGCTCGCCTGTGACATCTGGTTGGTTTTACTGAGGTTAGGGCTAAAATGCACCACTGGAATCCACAAAGAAACAAAGAAACTCAGGTCACTATCCTGATAAAACCTCCGTGCAAACCAACATGGAGGACTTTATGCAGAGTATCCTAATGTGCTTTAGCATAACACCCTAAATACCGTGCTGTGCTCTGACTGTTGCCAAGTCATGGTCAGTGGACAAATGAAAGGCGCCGTGGCGGTCCAGGGCAGGCGTAAATGACTGGCAGTTTGAAACTTGAGGCGCTCGAGACTCATCCTCGAAGCTCGTGGCACCAGGCAGAGGTCTGTGTGCTGGCACGCTAACATATTTCACTGCCTGCTGGGTGCTAGCCTAAAGCCCACATGGGTTTTTGGCAAGCCTGAAGCATGGCAAACATCTCTGCAAAGAGTTCCCCCGAGTGTATTTGGAGTCTCCGTGTCTGCCTCTCGTCCTCACAGAAGGTTTTACTTTGATACCCTCGGGAAGTGGCAGAGACTCTTCACAAACTCTTATCTTCACAAACACGCACATAAATACATCAGCACACCCACGTGCACGTATCCTGCACAGGCTTGTTTGCACAGTCCTGCGTGAACGAAAGAAAAATCTTAAAACGGTGGCACGATGTATGATAATGCGCAGCTAGCGAGTGTCTAAATAATCTTCATTTCTATCAATTCTCATCATCGTCACCAATTACCATCATCGCCGCAGCCTCGGTACACATTCCAGCTGATTGACATCAGAGAGGGAAATTATGGAGTGGGTGTTATGTTAAATCTTCCTCCACAAAGTGTCTCTCTTCTTCTCATTTCTCTTCTTATTTCTGTGCTTAATAGCACTTATTGAAGGGTATTACGGTTTGGTGCTCTACATGGGGCATCGCATTAAAACCCTCTTTCAAACACACACGCGCGCACACATTCAGCAGTCCATTTGGATTCATTTGCATGGCATTTCATTTGGATTTTGCCTCAATCTACGGTTTGGGGGAGAGGATAAAAAAGCATCTTTGTGTAATAGCATTTCCTCTTCGTCTCCAGTGCACCATAAAGATAGAAAGTACTGCGGCCGGAGCCGATAAACGAGCGCGGCGCTGCCGTGAGAAGACCTGTCCCTCAGGCCTGCAAACGATAACTATTGGAGTTAATTACAGTTTACATCATCGTATTTACCCAGAGAAGAGAAACGGAGAATAAAACCGGCCTCCGAGCCCACCGAGGTGTTATTTCAGCGCACGCTGCAGCACGGCGAAGCCGAGCGCGCATTTTTTCAAGGTTTAACATCATAATGGATTTCACTCTTGACCTGTGAAAGCGGGTCCTGTATGGATGTATAGTCACACCGGTAAAAAACATCAGCGCTGTAATGAAATGCACACTGAAAAGAATTCAAGGTAATGTTCACATTTCACATTGAAATGATACTCCCGGGTTTGCGCGCTCGCTGAAAAAGGTTTGATCAGTTCTCTTTAGTCTTTTACACGTCTGTGAAGAGAGATGTTCACGGCACAAAAGTCCGCGGAAAGAACTGAGGGACCAAATAGGAAGTATTCCCACAGCCTCCCCCAGTGCAGTGAAGGGCTTTCGATCTGTGGTGCCAACAGCATTAAGAAGTGACATTTAAATAATTCAAAAACATCATTTCCAGAAACAGAGTCCCCGTGAACACTGCTGACAGCTGTTCTCTGATTATCTATAGTAATAGGAAGCCTGTTTCAAGAGATGTTGCTGCTGAATTTTTAAAAATGTAATCCTTCATTTGTGCAGATATTTCACAACCTGTGTGCCCAGAGACTCTCGCAGCGAGATCAAATATTTATGTGTAGTAATTTGACAGAGCTGACCGCTAACGACGACGAGTCCGTATTGGACCAAAGGAAAATATTAGGAGCCGTGTTCTTATATTTGGTGCAGAGTTATAAAAGTCCATATGAGGGAGGTTGTTTTCGAAGGCTCGGTCGCTGTGTTTGAGTGTGTTTCAGGCTCGGGTTAGCTGGAGAGCCAGCTGGTGGAGAGCCCTGAGCCATGCTGCACCTCTGACTGGGGCAGACAGAAAAAACAGGCTTTATGTGTAGACGGGAAAGAGAGGAGAGAGGCTAGTTTCTTCACTGCTCTGTTTTCCTGTAGCCCACAGGAAGCTGCAGCCATTGGCTCCTCCCTGTCTAGACAGACAAGCACATTTACACACACACACACACACACACTCGGTGCCTTCCTCCATAGCAACTTTGATTAATTCCCAGTGTGTGGTGAGAGGAGACAACATCAGCACCATGGTCAGGGGAAAAGGCCTGCAGTCTGCTGGATGTGACAGCTCCCTGCTTCACACTGATGCCTTATCCCCTCCCAGGGTGTGTGTGCGAGTGTGTGAGAGTGAGAGCAGGTCAATAGTATGAGTGAGGAATGGGGGAGTGTGTGTGTGTGTGTGTGTGTGTGCGCGTTGCCTCATCTGTCCCCTCGGCCGCATCAGTGCTCAAGCATGTCTTGCTGTGACAGCCCGGCAGCCTGTGTTCCTGTCACGCACACACAAACAGAGGAGCGCTAAACGAGAGCGCAGGCAGGCACCGACACCAGCGAGGTGAAGGGTCATGAGCGACTGCCTCTCCAATGTTGTGTGAAATGTGTAGATGGCGGTCTCGGCCCATTATGTGTGCGTATATGCGACCGCATTTACGCGAGCGTGCGTGCGTGTGTGTGTGTGTCTCGAGGCCGGGCGGGGGGGCATCTCAAAGTAACTGGTTATTATCACCTCAATATTTTTCTTATTATGACAATTACATGCTCCAGGAGCGAATTAAGCGATACAGGACGCCAAGCGGGAGTGGTTGACAGCTATTTGGAGACTCAATGCACAGAGCAATTTGCAGCCCTGAGCCAAACAAATTGGATTTGGGCCACTTTGGATTGGGGCCCCAGATTGTTGGGCGTTTGGATCCCTCGACCGCGTGCCTGCCTGGCTAGTTAACTCGCTGGCTGCCTTTGATTCTTTGCACATGCCAGTTAGCCAGGTAGCACGCAGCCCCGTGAACGCTGACGGTGAGGACGTCGATTAAAGCGTCCCTTAAAATGCGCGTTTCTATAGTAAAGCGCACCCGGCTTTTTGGGCTGCATAGTGCTTCTTCCTTTTTGGTCTCGGGCCACACAGCTGTGCTCAAGTGTGTGTATAATCCAAATGAGCCTAACAGTCTTTAAACGAATTACTGGTACGCATTTTCCCACCCCGAAACTGCCACTGGAAAAGCTGGCAACAGCTCCCAATTAGGTGAAATGCAATTATTCCCATCCATTCACACAATTAGCCTGTGGGTTAACAACATAGCTGTACGACCGACTAGCTCTCAGTGTTTTGGAAAAGCCATCACCATGGTTACATCAACTCTCACGGTAACCCCTCCGTGTCAAACGGCATGGACCCGAGGCAGCCGGTCAGCCAAAAAATAACACTCGGTCCCATTGGCGGAGGCGGCGCGTTACATCACTGCGCTCAGAACACTGGCTGACGTGATTGGCCGGGACACAGAGTGGTACCATGGGCGAGGAAAAGAAAAGGGAAGGAGAGAGAGCATGAGAGAGGAAAGCAAGTGCCCCGTGTGCTCAGTTGAGCGGGGGTAGATAATGCCAGGCGACAGACTGGCAGGCTGGCAGAGCGGGTGGGCACTCGCAGCAGCATGATGGAAAACAAAGGCTTTGTGTGTCAGCGCCGAGATCGCATTAACCAAAACAAGCAGCCGTGGACAGACTGCCACACTGACTTGGTTGTCAGTTCCACAGGCTAAGCCACGCTTGATGGATGGAGAGAGATGGGGGACGCCTGTCTCGGTTTTTGAGATTTTACACGCTGGTAGAGGAAGGAGAAAAAAGTCGTTTTGCTGTGACACAAAGAGCCTCTGCTGCAGATAAACTCCAAGCACGCGTGCTGGTTTCAGCCCACGTTTCTCGAGTTCGCTCTGACATATGTAGAAAAACAAGCTTCGTGCTTTCTTTAAGTGAACACAATCTGAAAATACGTGTGCAAATGAGCTGGGAGAAAGTGCCGTTTCAACACCTTGTGTTAGATTTTCCACAGTCAACATGTCAGCACATCTTAACCATCGCCAGTGTCAGTAGGAAGGCTGTAAAACTTTCCTAACAACTTCCAAAACGGTGCGTGCTGGTGTGAAAAACAGCAAAACCCCTAAAAATCATCGAGTGGCTCGACTGGAACCGCCGAACCATTTTCACATGATTTGAAGCCACTTTAAATAGAATGGACCACATTACAGCAAACATGTCAGATATGGCAGCCTCTCTGCTCGTAGGCATAGATCTGGGTTTATTCACCGTCTGTGTGCGGTGACAGGCGTGGCTGTGCACGCAGGGCTCAGGTGGTTCACGAGTACATTGGTCAACAGGCCGGGCGCTGCAGGTAGGATCAGCTGGCGTACACCCTTCCCCTTCTCCGAGCAGGCACCAGCCAGAAAACCGAGGTCATTCAGGTGACTTCCCCCACAGATATCTACAGCTGGGACAGAGCCGGCGTCCTCCAAGTGTGTGTGGCAGCCATCACATTCCATCACAACTCATCACTTCACATCACATCCGGTCTTCTCTCTACTTCCTTCTCTCCCGGTCTGCTGTCCTTCCCGCTTCCTGCACACCTTTGTGTTGTCAGGATCCTGTCAGCGATATTCCCGGGGATTCCCTGGAATTGTTTTGGGGGGGTATCTGCTAAGTGCACACACACACACACACACACACTCGCTCTACTCACCACAGGGAATGCAAACTGTAATATGAACTCACCCTTGGTCTGAACCAAAGCCCATTACAATTCATTTTCACCGCAGCAGCCGGTGTAGCGGTTTCTTCTGTGGGATTTTTTTCTCTGCCGTGTTAACCGCCGTCGTTAAGACTGCAGTGACTTTTTCTCAGGGATAAAGTAGCTCCCAGAAAAGCCACCAGCTCTTGTTCGTGCACACGCAAACTAAACCTTTAATCTTTTAACCTCTGCCACCTTATGAAATCCTGTGAAATATGTTGCATTGTTAACTTTTTGTTGTAAAGGAGGATTTCGCAGCACAGTTGTGCGTTTCTGACACGCAGGTGGAAACTTTTGCGCTTGCTGAAGCTTACATTTACATTTGCCACCTGCTGCACGTCAGCTCTCATCAAATGCTCGAGCGAGCTTTGTAAATACTCACTGGAAGTCTTTTCTTCTGTTCCAGGATCTTTCCGGCTCCATCGACGACCTCCCCACCGGGGAGGCTGGCCTGGGCTCGGCCATTGGCGCCGGGGGCTCCTCCAGCAGCAGCAGCAGTAGCCAAGGGGAGCAGGGAAGCACCGGTAACCAGGGACAGTCCCCCTTCTCCCCTCACGCCTCCCCCCACCTCCCCAGCCAGAGGAGCGGGCCCTCTCCGTCCCCTGTCGGCTCTCCGGCCGGCTCCACTCAGTCCCAGCAGTCCCGCTCGGGCTCGGGCCCCATCTCACCTGCCAGCGGACCCTCTGCCAACACCTCTGCACCAGGTAGGGTTCCCATTAGAGCAGAAAGTACGCGCATCCGTATCCTGATAATCTAATCTCGTCTTGATGAAATGTGCAACTTAGAGTTGATAATTGTATTAGTTTAATCACTGCAAACAAACAAAACTGTCACTGACAGGATTTGCAGCTGAAAGCAGACGCTACGGCGCGTTTTACATCTTGTACCTCCGTCTTGGATTCCCTGGGAAATTTCCTAAAATTGCTTTACATCTTAAAGGGAAATTGCTTTGTGCCACCAAACGAGGCTGTTGTTGGAAAGCAAATTAAAAAAAACTGTCAAAACACGACCCGGGCCGTGCAGCCGTGCGCACTTTGACAGCTGATGAAGACGAGCAGCTGTGACATCACTGATTGGGGCGTGGCTAGGATCGTGTTTAGATGTTTCCGTTTGAGTTTTTTCTGTGCAGCATCTTTACAGCAGCTCCGTCACTGCACTTGTTGCTTCTTGGAGAAAATCCCAGTCATCACGCCCACCTCTCTGCTTGACCTTTACATTGATGCTGCTGTTTTCATTTGTTTTTAAATAGGATTTTAAAAAGGTCATGTAGAAAACTGACCCCGAAGCGGAACTGCGATTTCACAAATAACAGCGTGCCATTTGAAGGTGAGGATAAAGCTTTCGCATCAAAAACTTGAACCTAATCAGCGTCTTCGTTTAAGATGGTTATCAGGTGTTTGAAGAGCAGTTTCACCCCTTTCTTTCTCAGAGTGGCGCCGATAACCCGTCGCATAAATCTGCCAACATCTTTGTTTAATAGCATCTCTTTCTTCCCCTCGTCTCCAACTCGGCATGTAATCCATCCAGATCAATTTTCATTCTGCCGGGTAGAAGTCGGGATGAAGCTGCAGCAGAAGACTAAATAATATCAATCCCACACGTCTAGACTTTGATATCTCGGGCCCATTTGAACTCATAATTCACAGTGCTGAGGAATATTATGGCACAGGAATATGTCCTGTTCATTTTCTGCACAGTTTTTGTCCTAGCACACTAGACATTTGTTAAGTCTTTGATCACAGCGTTGTAGAAACGCGTCCCTACATGGCGGGGAAATTTTAATCACGTCCGTCTTCCTTCCACCTGTGGATCCGACATCCACGTCCGGGCGATATTTCCCATCCACTCGGAGCCTTAATGAATTGAGAGCGACTGGTAGTGGAGGACCTCCCATCTGATTTGTAGCCTTATCTGAGATATGGCAGGCTAAACAAGGCACCAACAGGATTATCAGACAATGCACGGTGTGCCTGTCTGTCTCCCGAGGCCATAGTGGAGCACATAACCATTTAGATAAACACAGAGTGTGGATTTGATTTGCCTGGAACAGGCGCGCGAGCGTGCGCGCGGCCTCGCTGTCATTCCGCCTCCTCTCCTCACAGCTGAGCGGCTGACCGGCACATCGGCATGTCTCGGACCCGTCAGTCACTCTGACGAGGCGGGGCGAAATGTCTTGAGCGAGATCCCGCCGCCACCTCCTCCTCCCCCTGCTGTTCCCCTCACAGCCGCTTACCGGAGTGATTGACGCTAATGAAAAACTGGGACAGTGGTTTTCCAGGCGCGCGTGCCAAGAATCATGACGAGAATCCGGAGTGAAGCGGCAAAGATGGGAAGCGAAACCGATCGCTGGGACGTGATTAATAAGAAAATATTCAAAAATATTCCCTGTGCCAAATAAATGGCGATAAAGCGTGGAGCAGTGAGCAACATCTGGCGTGTTTTAGAGGCTGTACTACAATCAGTTCGGATTAGATCAAGGAGCAGCCAGCCTCGCAGAGACACGGGAGAACTAATGTGGTTAGCACACATCTGATTACTAACGCCCGGGTTTCTAACACTTTGTCACAAGTTGGGACGTTTTAGCGAACGTTGTCTCTTTATTTCGGAGCAAGTCGGCGAGGAGAGATGGGAGCGCTGTTCCCAGAGTGTTGCTCCGGTGCCATCAAATCCTGCTCTTTAATATTCAAAGTAGTGCCCTTTAAAAAAACAACAAAACACAAGCATTAATAAACGCTTTAATTAGTGTGAAAAACCTGTCTGCAGTAGTTTCAGCTCCACTCAAGAAGTCACAACACAACATGACTTGTTGCTCTGCTCCATTCTGCTCCATTAGGGCCGCTGTCAGCGGAAACATCGCAGCCGCTTATAAATTGCATCCCTCGGCTGACGTCAGTGTGCGCTGCTGGCATTGATGGTTTCGTCCTATTAAATTATTTACAGGCGTGCTGTATATGTCAGCACATTGTGTCATGATGCTACGTGGACGTAGCTACCCTGACATCACACGAGAGAACTTTGGTCGTCACATCTGAAACTGCAGGAAGGAGGACGCAGGGACTCAGCTGATAGTTCCTACAGATCAGCTGATGCACATCCTCAGCTCCGTCTATCATGACCCTGCTCTCTGCTGTGTGACGTCCCAACACAATCAAATACAGATTACTGCAGACAGAATGAGATCAGCTCTCTTTCTGACTGAAATTAGCGACATGTTGCAGCGAGTAAGGCGTAAAAGCAGCCAAACAGCTGGACTTGTGCTGACGCCAGCTGCTGGCCATTAGGAAGAATGCAGGTCTGGAATACACTCATCTTTCTACGTGGTCTATATAGTGTGTGCAGTTATTCACAAAAATCTAAAAAAGTAGGTTCGAGTGTGCACGCGCGCATGCACACATGCATGTGCGTGTGCCCCGTGTTTATTTGTCACCTGTCGGCCCCACTCGGTGGACTGATACGACACGTCACATGGATGAGCACACACGTTACCCCTGACAACGGTCGGAGGAGAGCAACTTCATTATGTCATCCTTTCACCTGGCTGCCAAACACACACACCAGCAGAATAACACCGGAGTGAGCGCGCACAGCTGCACATAAGAACACGAATACCTATAAAAACTTGATTTCATGGTTTGACTTTACATATATTGTTGAACACATAAATCACCTCTGTATATACGCTCGCTCGGATGACTGACGGTGTCACCTGCACACGCGTGTGTGTGTGAGAGAGAAAATAAGAAGGAGTCGGGGTGAAAAGAGGTGGAGACTGACAGATTGCCAGCCTATCATACACCCATACACTTGCACAAATCTATCTTGTCGAAGCTCCGCAGCACGCCTGTGATTCCCTCGTCTCCTCGCTTCTCCTGTTCTTTGTCCTCTCTCTCCCTCTCTCCCTCTCGCTGTCTCTCCATGAAGCAAATCCAATACACTGTAACATTATCCGGGCCTCGCCTTGCTATTTGGATTCTCTCCCGGAGCCAAAAAGGCACACACAGGGATAAATTGATTTTCCTGTTGCGCTAGATTTGTGACAGTCAAGCAGAAATCACATTGCTCAACCGCCAACCTCCACCTCCTCTTCCTCTACCTTGTATGCACACACACACACACACACACACACACACACACACACATCTCCTTGCTCCCAGTGTCTCAGAAGCAATTCAGAGCATCTTCAGAATATTTTTCTCCCTATATGAGACTTTGGGGACGAGGCGGGCAGACATTTTTCTCTCATCCGGATGGATGGTGTGGCGGAATGGGAACGCCAGTGTTAAAGCTTTCAAAGCTGACTCTTAGCTGTGGGAAGGAGAGCCGAGTTCATCCAGTAGAAGAGCAGAGTTTTTAAAAAGCTCGCTGACTAGTCTCTATGTTAATAAAACCCCAGCAGCCCCAGAATCCATCAGACATGCTGCATCGTTTATGTGCATGTTTAAAGCTCTAAAAACTCGCATTTGCTACAGATTTCGAGTTGTGGGTAACGCAGCGGCTGCTTTTAGGCTTGTGTGCATGCACAGGTTGGTGTGACAGGTTGTCTCCAGGTTGGCAGCCTGTCAGTGTGGCGTCACTTCCTGTCAGGATGAGGCTGACTGTCGTGTTTCCCAAACAACGAGCTGAAGACATGTTCATTACCAGACTGCATCTGATACGTATCAAACTTCACACAAACACAGCCCCGATTCCTCTTTGCTTTCCTTTGGTGTGCAGACAGTGAGTGAAGGGAAGGGAACATTTCTTCAATCACCACATATGCAAACAATACACTGTTCTTCTGCCTTTGGACCTGATTGGAAGGAGAAAATCATGTGTGTACACCAGGGGTCCCCAATCCCAGTCCACGAGGGCCGGTGTCCCTGCAGGTGTTAGATGTTCCTTGATCCAACACAGCAGATTTACATGGATAAATTACCTCCTCAACATGTCTTCAGTTCTCCAGAGGCCTGATGATGAACTAATCATGTGATTCAGGTGTGTTGACCCAGGGTGAGATCTAAAACCTGCAGGGACACCGGCCCTCGTGGACTGGGATTGGGGACCCCTGGTGTACAACCTCATTTCCAAAAAAGCTGCAACACTATAAAATGCAAAATCCCCAGGATGCATTAAAGTGCAAAAATGAACTATATTAAGAAAATGTCTGTAAAGGTCTGCAGCTTCCTACAGTCTGTGACAGAGGAGAGCAGCTGCTACACTTTAACAGAGGAATGTCGTCCCGTTGTCTGATGTGGGATTCGAGCTGCTCAGGCTTCCTGGATCTTCTTTGTCTGGTTTTGGTTTCACGATGCTGCAGACAGTGTTGGGAAGGTTACTTTTAAAATGTATTCCATTACAGAATACAGAATACATGCCCCAAAATGTATTCTGTAACCTATTCCGTTACGTTACTCAATGACAGTAACGTATTCTGAATACTTTGGATTACTTAATATATTGTGGCGAGTTCAGACAAGGAGGAGACGGAGGTATCGTTTGGTCTTGCTTCCCGTGAGCTAGCCAGGGAGCACAGCCGTTTATTACATTTGCAGAAGAACACACTGCCACTAGCTAACTGCTCAGCGCGGCAACCACAACACACATAGGGCGCCCTCTGACCCCGGAAGGACACACCGTCGCAGCGAGAGGGCGTCACCCGTCACCATGGCAACATACACAAAACATAACTGTACAAGCAGAACCCCGAACAGCCCTGACCCGCTACAATATTATCATGCTTTTTACAACAACGTGAATGTACTATTGCTGTGTGATTTATTACTATTACTGAAGGTCCGCGACTCCGAACTGTAGTAAAGGGACCTCTGACTAATGCTGGGCTCACACTGTGCGATTTTTGGCCCATTTTGAGCCGATTTTTGAGTCGTGCGATCGTTTTGGCGGTTTTGGCCTTCATCGTGCGTCGTGCATCGTGTAGTATACGTGGGGTAACGAGAAGCGATTGACACCTCACGACCAGCTCCCGATCACCAATCGCTTGGTCGTGAGGGTGTCACCGCAGTTTGCCACACTGCGCACGCGCAAACACAAATGTCAGCAAAAAAGACGGCGTAGCACGGCAGTGCAGCGTGTGATCTGGACACAAGCGATGGAGGCACAACCTGTAGAACCATCCGAGCCCTTTCGATGTGGCCTCACAAAATTATCACGACCACAACAACCGTGAAAATAGTTGGATCGACACTGCTGCTCAATCACAGCTGCCTGACCAATGTTTTTCATTAGCAATTTAGCAAAGTTGATGGTGGTGGTGTGTCTGTGTGAGTGAAAGACGGAGAGGGAGAGCGAGCGACAGAATTTCTGTTATAACCTTCATTTTTATGGACGCACAGTGTGAGCACTCAGGTCGCATCAGAGCATCGGGCCGTATAGTGTGAGACCCTGCATCCTGACCTATGAACTTCTAACCCCTGCGAGTCAATCGTACAGTTTGAGCAGGAGCTGAATCGCGCGACTGAAAAAAATCGCACAGTGTAAGCCCAGCATAATACGGCTGTCGGCTGGTAGCCGAAAAATAGCTCTACTTTGTTGTGTGGGTCAACTTTTCTTGCGACAGACAGAGAGAGGCGTTGAAAGGCTGCTCCAACGGAACTTGTTGTTTTCGGAGGAAAACATGAGCACAGTGTACAGTCGAGTCTTAATAGCTTACTTACAACTGGGCTCGTCAGGCACTCTTCTTGGCTGCAGTGGTTATTATTATATTTACATGCTTCCAGCTCCCGTTTTTGCTCGATGACTGCTCGTACCTTTCCACTCCCCTTTTTCTCCCTCCTCGCGCTCACAGACACATAACGTGTATGGCAGTCCATTCTCCCAGCAGCACGGACTACACTGAACATGATGCTACATTCTTTAGAGCTATGCTTGTAGCATTCTGCCTGTTAGCTTAGCACAACAACAACGAAAAGGCGCTCTCTCACCCAGGAAACACACAGTCGCAGAGAGAGAGAGCGTCGCCCTGTAACCATGGCAACCGTAACGCTGCCGCCTGGAACAACAGATCGTAGCTGTCAAACAAAACCCAAACAGTCCTGACCCGCGACAAAATGAAACAGGAAAGTACCGCAGTGTAATCCATTTATTTCAACAAAGTAACTGTATTCTGAATACCACCTTTTTAAACGGTAACTTTAACGGAATACAGTTACTCATATTTTGTATTTTAAATACGTAACGGCGGTACATGTATTCCGTTACTCCCCAACACTGGCTGCAGATGTTCTGGAGGTTTAGCATCGTCCTGCTGAAATATGAAGGGCCTCCCTGAAAGATGTCTGGATGAAGCAGATGTTGCTCTAAAATCTGTATCTACCTTTTAGCACTGATGGAGCATTTCCAGATGTGTCAGAGATGCAGCTGTTACCTTGGAGTTGGGGATGTAAATGTGTGGCTGTCTTCTTTAGTAAGATCACTGAAGAGGCAACACAGAATCTGACATAGAAATATTTGATATCCACTGTAGGTGATCAGAGATGAGCACATATGTTTCAGCACGCACGTTTATTATTCCTTCCCCACACTCTGTCCTTGAGGCCTCCACAGATTCAAACCAAAAGATGCCCGGCAGAAGATTGTCAGGTCACCGTGTTCCAGAAAACGTTCAGACAGGCCTGACCTTTTAAATCCGCCACAAAATAGCAAAACCTCACAGAACCGAGAGGGTCTGCTCCGATGAATCCCTCACAGTAACTCTGAAGGTCTTGTATTCTGCAGTGAATGTGCACCTCTAATAATTCATTCAGGTGTCAGAGAAACTTTGGCTGAATCTTTCATGCTGCTGAAAAAGAAGGTGATGATGTGTTATTAAAGCTTTGTCTTGTTGGGATAATTGTTGGAAAAAAAGTGATGCAAAAAAACTACAGTGGCTGTAAGTATGCACACTGTGTCTGTGTGCCCGGCTGCTTTTGAAGGCCAAACTGCAATATTTTTCACTTTGTGCAGCTACTAATTGACACAGAGCACATCCACACTCCTGCACAGGCCGGCTCGCTCTGTCTGCTGCACAAAATCACAAATACTCTTTGTGCTTCCACCGAGGTCCTCCGAGGTCCCGCTAACAGTGTCTGCCTGCTCTCCCTCCTCCCTCTTCCATCTCTCCTCAGCCCCTCCAAGTTTTTATTTTCTTCTAATAAGGTGATTGGAGCTTGCGGGCGAGCGCTCAGGAGAGTTTAAGCTGTTTATCTGCGCTTCGCTTCAAGAGCTTCCGGGGCCCAGAAAAGGACAGAGAGGTCAGGGCGAGGGGAGGCGAGAGGGGAAGGGGGGATAGACAGAGGGAAGGCCAGATCTGTCCAGTATGTTACCTTGAGCGTCCTTTCATATGTGAATCTCCTGAAAAATGCTTTATATCCACTCCTGCCTTTACATCATCGCGCGGCCTAGTCTGTGGTTATTTTTTTAAATCTGTAATTATGGCAGTGACCACAGATGGTTGTTTTTTTTTTTCCCTGTTCCGGGGTCAGAGGTTAAGCAGCGATGCCCCAAAGGTACCTGAGCGCTTACTTGCATGCAAAAAGGTGGACGTGCGGTTAAATGACTTCCCCAAAAAGCTGCAAACCATGAGCCCAGAGCAGGCTCTGCAGGGGTGCTCAGCCATAGCTCGATTTCCCCTCTGCTTGTGGTGCACGTTATTAGAAGAAAGCATGGGTAAAAGGGTGGGGGCGAGTTTTTGTGCAAGTGTGTTTTGCTGGGCAACTTTTCCAGTCACACCACTCCCTGAGAGGCTGCGTGGTGGGAACACCGCCGCTGGCTGTCCCTGTCCCTCTCTCTTTCTCTCATTATTTTCATCGTGCTCGCCTTCTCTCATGTTCCCTCTTGTGTCTCGCGTTCCCTCGTCCCCACCCTTTCCTCCCCAGCTCTGTTTGTCTCTGCTTTCTTGGCTCAGAGCGCTGCTGTGGTACAGGACTCCCACCGAGGAACAAGGCTGAATTTTCCATCCTTATTTCTGCCTCGGTTCCTCTCTCTTATTTCTCCACATCTCTCCTCCAGCTCTTTCTCTCTGAATTTGTCCTCCTTTTATTCTTCTTCATCCATCACCACTAGCAGCACAACCGCTGCCATCTAGCCAACTATTCCCTGTCTGCCTGTTGTCGTCCTGAAGGCTGCTCATGTTCGCAGTGAAACGGCTAAACGCGCTCCCTGCAAGCATTATATTCACAAAGCACAGCGTCGGCCAAAACAGGGGAAAAACAGCACCTGCTTGCTGCGTTAGCCATTTAGAGAAATCCCATTCTAACTCTGTCCGACTGGAAAACCCTAACCGGAGCACAGTGTGCAATTATTTTCCCTCCCCAACACCTATTTTCTTGCTTTCTCTCCACTCCTTCGCGCTCTCTCTCCCCCCGCATCCCGCTCGCTATGTTTTTAGCTTAAGCTGCACTTTTGCTTTACTTACAGTTGCTGCTCAGCGTTGGAAGTAATGAGGATCTTGGGAGAGGGCTTGTTTTGCGAGCCACTGCAGGCCTGCGTTTGTCCCCTACAGGGAGTGTTAACTGACATTAGCCCCCGGCTCGGAGAGGCATTGACTCGCACCCATTGAGATCTAAACCACCATTATTGGAGCCCGCTGTTTATCTGCCTCTTTCCCCTAAAGACACGGCAAATAGGGGATATTACCTGGGTGTGTGTGTGTTTGCAGGGCGGTGCAGGTGTGTGTGCATTTATAGCCTGAGGGTTGTATTAAGAGATGGTGCTGAAGCAGCCGTTTCTCTGTATTCTGTGTCAGTCTATTAGTGCTCAACACAGTCACCTCACTTTAGCAAAAATAGCCCTCGCTGCTCCGGGGGTCGGCTATTTGTAAGAAACAGTTTGGACGTTTGTGTGTGTTTGTGTGTGTGTTCACGCACCGAGCGGCCACAACCTCAAATCCACCAGCGGTGAATAACAGTCATGGTCTCAGTGCCACTCGGCGGGTGCTTCTCTGACACGTGCACCTTAAAATTGTAGCAGGCCAAGCAGCACCCCCCCATCCCCCCACCCCCAGATGGAGATGGATGGCAAAAAGCCCAAGCTATTGACTCAGCTCCCAATCCACTCGAGCGTCTGCAGGATGTGCACAAGTCCAATCTACACCAGTAACCCCCACCTCAAAGGTGCTGCAGGTCTGAGCTCCTTCCTTTTAGTATTACACAGTTTTAATGTCGTGGCTGATACGTGCAAGCGTGCACACACGTCTGCTAATGCACCGGCTCTTTCTCTGGCAATTATTAAAAGCTTTTTCATTGAATCTCAGGTTGACTTCATTAGCACGCACGCACACACATGCAGAATAACTCCTAAGCTTTATATTTCCAGGGCCCTGAAAACAAAACAGAAATATGGCCACAAGTGCTCTCCCTCGGCTTTGAACTTCAGCAGCATTTGTGTTTGAAACCCTGATGAAAAAAGCTTCAAAGACCACACTCCCTCTCTTCAAAGGAGACTCGGGGTTGCCTCAACAGTCCTCGTGGAAGAGAAATTTAAAACGTGGATTGGGTTTTAGCGAGGAGCATTATCTCCAAAAACGCACTGAACTCCCATTACTCTTGGCTCGGCTGCCTTGTATTATGAGGAAAGAGTCAAAAATGGATGTGTTTGCTAAGTGGCTTTTTACAGAAAAAGGAAATTACAGTTATTCGACTTTTCCGCCGCATTCCAAAGAGCATCCCCGTGTTAGAGATCTCCTGGTTCTTCCTGCCGCAGGTTCTGTGTTTTCTCCGTCGGCACAATCGGCGTGAAGTCCTTAAAGCCCCGAGGGTCAGAGTTAAAGACAAACAGTGGCGCAGGTGCAGTCAGATCTCTTATGAATGAGTCGTGTTTGAAGGCAGCAATCAAAGAAGAGTCTAAAAGAGTTAAAGTACAGAGAATTAAAAATAAGAGCCCGATCCATCTTTGATACTCTCAACCTTTAAAGTGAATATGCATGGATTTGATAAACAAGCCTTTTTTTATTCATTGGGGCTGATTGCTTTGTGAGAGCGTAAGTTACAGATGAGTGGGTGAAAGTGGAGGATGAGAGCAGAGATATTCCTGCACCAGAAACATCCAGACTGTTGGAGCACGTGCAGATGAACACATGAATTCTGCTCTTCTTCAAAATCACCATCTCTCCCACCGAAGAGGAAACAACGTTGTTAAATCACACACACGTGTACCAGGATCGCCTGAACTCGGCGTCATTTCTTCATCGTTTCATTCGTTTTACATTTTCATCCACAGCTGGAAGACTGCGGACACGGAGAAGCTATACTTTGAGCTCCTGCTGACATTTAGCTTTCTCTTCCGTCTCTCGGCAGCACACGGGGAAGAGCTGCGCGTCAAAGATTGAGCATATGAATTATTAATGGCGTGGATTAAAAGTGCCAGGACTCGCCGTGGCGCCTGTTTGTTTTATTTGGACGTAATTATTTAATGGCACCTTGTTAAAAATGATGGCGAGGAGGGGAGAGACGAGAGCCGAGACAGGAGGGGAAGAGGGGGGAAAAAATGTGAGAAGAGACGAGAGGAGCTTTGTTTGGACATTAATTGGTAGTGAAATAATTATAAAGTGCACAAAGTTTAGTCTTTGCTGCAGAGCGGGCGGAGCTGAGGCCTCGTGTTCAGCAGTTTGCTTTTGTCGGTAATCTTCTTTTATTTTTCGGTCTTCCTCTCTCACGCACACATTTGTCTTCGCATTAATTTATCTCTGGTGACAGTTTACATGAGTATGTGGAGAAAGTAGTGGAGCATGCAGGGCAGCGTTCCCTGGGTCTACCTTGGTAGTGGTGCACACACACACACACACACACACACACACACACACACACACACAC
>NW_005187489.1:2378394-2395965 GCF_000239375.1 Pundamilia nyererei
TTTTTATGCAAAGCAATTATGTTGACTTAATTGGGTTTGTTTATGTGGAGAGAGTGTCACCTCCAGTCATGTATTACCGCAGCTATGGACAGACAAATAACACACACACACACACACACACACACACACACACACACACTTGTGGAAAGAGCACTTTTCTACTGAGTGATTGAATAATGGGAAGTGTTTCCTCTATAATAAGGGATTTATATTCAATGTGAGTTTTCGGGAGCAGCGACAGAATTGTTTGTACTTCATCATGTGTCATCCTGAGGAAACACTTAGTTTCTTCATATATTCCCACTGAGACGGGTCAGCCCGTACTCTGTAATCTTGAAAACACGCACCGATAGTCATCACAGAACATATGTTTCCCTCATGATTGCACTCGCTGCCTGTCACTCGCTGCACATCGTATCCACAGAAAGACAGAAGCGGCAAGTTTCCCTCGCCTTTCTCCCCGTCATCGTCGCCAGCCTGAATTCGAAGATAAAAGGTTAATTTGCCATCTCTCTCCTTCCTCTGGGCCAAATCAATCCACCGTAGTCTCTGTCTGCCATTGTCCTAATCAGACCCTCAACTCGCTATTGGATTTCAATGGAACAGGCGCAGCCCAAAGACCCGCACAACCACCTGATCGATGCTCCTGGAATGGTTCCGGTTTTCTATAGGGGATCGCTGCAGCTTTAATGCTTACACAAGGAAGTGGCACGGGGTCCAATGACTTGATATGTCTCCTGGAAGTGCATTTGTCATTTAGCTGATAGTGAATCACAAACAGCTTCATGTGTAGTAATTGTGCTGAGCCCGCTGTGCGCCTGCAAAGGCTAAATTTGGCATCAGACCCTCTGACCCGATCAATCGCTGCTCAAGAAACAAAGGCAGTCAAAAAATAACCTTCAGCTTGATACGCAGCCCTTATTGTTTTCCTTTTTTTATTCGTCAATCAAGCGGGAGAAAACTTTTTGAGAACTTTGTGCGTCTGAGACAAAAGCGGACCTTCGGGGCTTAATTGTTGCATCGCTTTTGAAGCAGACAGAAAACAAATATGAATCCGTTTCTGTTTCCTTCAGTTTTTGTGCAGAAAGCGGAATTTAAATGACACTAAACATTTTCTTTGAATGTCAAAGCTTTTCTTAAAACAACAACGTCAAAGATGTCACATCCATGTCCGCAGGTTCAGCCATGGCCCCGCAGAGCTCTGGAAACGGACCCGATGGAGGTCACCCGCCAATCACACGCTCACCTATGGCTCAGGAGAGAGGTATGTCTGTGTGTGTTAGCCCGTAAGTCAGCCTACCAGGGGCACAGCTACCCCAGGCTTAAGTTAAAGGACTGGAATCGTTGTTTTACCCAATGTTTAAGGATGTTTTACAGAAACATTTAGTGGCTAGCACACATGCTCTGTACAGTACAGAAATATATATTACAGAAAATCCACATTGTGCATCGGGCTCAGATGAAGAGCTTGTATACTTACAAAGCGGACGATGAAATAGAAATAATTTCTTTCTTTACATGAAACACAGGCGAGCGGTGCAGGAGGATTAGAGGCCGTAACAAACAGAAGACCAAAACGATATCTTAGTGCACCACGGACGAAACCAGCGACTGTAATGAAAGATTTTCTTAGGAAATATGAAGACTTGGAGTTTAAGATGTTAGCAAAGAGATGTAAACAAGTCATTTGACACAGCTACAAAGAAAGACAAAGACAGAGAAAGAACTGTGGGAATTTCCCACTCGCCACAATAGTGAGTGCTTCTCTCTAAGAAGATCATTCCTTCAGCAGTGATTCGTGGTTCTGTTCTAGGAGACCTCGTCGCTCTTCCATGGGCATAACTGAGAAGCTGTAGGCAGGTAGAGCAGCAGGAAGACCTCCAGACCTGAGCAGGCATCCGTGACAACAAGCATCACGCTGCACGACACTAAGGTGGTTTGCAAAGCAGCTTGCAGGCACTGAGCACAGTAGGCTGGCTCAAGCTTATTAAATACTGCCTTAACCTTCTATGATAGGCGACAACCCAGTGGATGCATAGGATGGTATCAGCTAAGACAAATGTGAACAGGGCCAACTGTCCAAACTGGGAGGGGCCTGAAAGCTGAAGGCTCCACCTCCCATTCTACTGTTAGGCTACGTCTACACTAATCCGGATACATTTGAAAACGGCGTTTCCTCTGAAAACCGCGTCCACACTGTCGTTTTCAGTCGTTTTCACAGAGTTGTGCGTCCACATTGAAACGGTCGAAAACGCTTACGTTCCAGATTCGACCTGCCTCATTTCTGTCTGCCACTTATTTACTTTCCACTGAGTTTTTTAAACGGACTCACAATGAGGTGGAGTTGTTGCTGCGAGTAACACAAAAGTACAAAGTTGCAAAAGCGAGTGAGAATTAAAGAATTTGAAGAAAAGCTCTGTGGAGCACGTACAGACTGATATTAGTCTTTAATAGGGCTGTCAAACAGCTGCTGTATAACGCCCTCCGCTGTCTTAGTTTAATTGGTCACATGTCTGCATCACATGACTAAAATGTGTCATCGATTCCAAAAGCCTGCGGTTACGCTGTCCACACTGCAACAAGGAAACGGCGTTTTCAAATGTATCCGCTTTGGAGAGCGTTTTCAAAGAGCTCAGTTTTCCTTGACCAAAAACGCTTAGTGTGGGCGTGGCCTTGAATACTCCAGAAACAACAAGTGAGCCTGACGATGAGAGTGACGATACGAAACACCGAGGTCTTTATGTTGTGATTATTTAAGAAGAAATCTGGATTTGACAGGGAGCCAGTGAAGAGAAGATGATGTGGGAGGAAACCTTCATGTTCCTCTTTCTAGTCCCTGCTGGTTTATCAGGTTTTTAATATTATATGCAAATAAAACAACAAACACTTGTTTGTATATGTTTAAAATATTCTGCACTTCATGTAGTTTACACACACGCAGCATCATGTTTTAACTTCACTCTTATGGTAAAATTGCGGTTGTGTAAAAATGTCACAGTAAACATTGAGATAAGTCTTTCATTCAGACCCGAGCGTGCGCTCTGCCGATGGAGCCACTTCAGCTTTGGCCCCGACTCGCTGCCAAAGGCTCGTAACACAAACGCTCACCCGCAAGCCACATGTGTTCGCCAAACTGCAAAATTGTTTCCAGCAATTATGGCCACTTCTCAACTATTACTAAAAACAGCAAAATTGCTCATGTGAAAAAAAATCTGCATCCACACAACACTGAAAAACCCCTGAAAGAGTGGGATGCAACCTTAATGGAATTACTGCGATGCTCCCTCTCTATCACCCACCAAAGAGCAGTTAACATCACAGAGAGACAGAGGGAGTGGATAGATGAAGACGGAGAGAGCGGGAGCGGCACTGTAAAAGGTTATTTCCCAACATGATGAAATCAAATCGGAAATTTAGTGCTGCTCTCTAATGCCTGTAAACCTCACGCCCTCCCCAGCCCAGTCCAGGAAAACACGGCGAGGTTAACAGGGTTGGCTGTTGTTTTTGCTGTTTCCCTAGCTAGGATTAAACCTCCCACCGCCCCCCCTCGTCCTCCTCTACACGCACGCCCCACTTTGCTCAAGTGGCTGCCTCCCTAAGAGCCTCTCTCCACTCTTCATTTCCATAAATCCGCTGAATGTCCCTTTCCCCCCCCGCTTTCTCTCGCGTGCTCCGCCACTCGCCTGTTGTTGTCCGGCTGAGAGCTTCATTCACTTTGCCCGAAAGAGAGAAAGGTTTGTGTGCGTGTTGTGTGTTTGTGTGTGAGTGTGGAGAGCGAACGAAGCAGAGAGACAGAAAAATCCTTGAATGTGTTATTTGCTTTTAGCACTGTCTGCACAATGTTCCTCTCCCCATCCATTTTCCAGGCAATTTAAAGTGCGGTATTACACACTGTATTTTTCTCCTGCTCTCCCAGAATCCCCTTACCCTAATGGAAGCAAAACATTACAATAATGTCCTCGCTCCTTAAACCCAGCACTCGCAGCCTAAGCACTTTCAGGCCCCGATCGCTCTTTCCCTCTGTTACACTGTCTTTCCTCCCACACACACTTTCTCTCTCACTGCCTCTCTTTCTGTCTTGGCCTTCATCTCTTCGCTGCACACACACACTTTTATTGCTCTCTTTCTCTGTTATCTCCCCCACACACCGAGAAACACAAACACATGCGTGTGTGCGCACACAGCCATCATGCAGTGAAACTTCCATCTCCCTCTCCTCATATTTTCTCATGCTCTCTTAGCAGAAACAAGGAATTAAACAAGTGTCAACTTGCACTTTTCCAACTCTATCGTTTTTCCCTAAACCCCAAACCCGCTAAAGAGTCGGCGCCCATTCAGCAAAGCGGATCGCTATCACAGTTTACAGTCGAGCGGGCCCGATCCATTTACACCCTAATCTGCAATCCCCCTACCGCACGCGCTCGTTTCCACACCCACGCAACCTCTCTTTTCTCTGAATGGCCGCCCGGTGACCTTTCCGCATTCGCGGTGGATCGGGAGACCTTTCTGTGGGTTTAAAAACCAACGGCGCAGCTTGAAAGAGCGAAGCCCAGGCGAGGATCTCTCCAAATGTCAATTTGAATGGTGCGGGCGAGTTTGGGCCTGAGAGGCTCTGACACATCTATTGACAAAACGGTTTAGAAAAACATAGTAGCTGCGGTCAAATCGCCGGCTATTCTGTGAAGAGTCGAGCAAACGGTTGGCTTTTTTCAACCCTGCGCACAGACTCGGCTGCGTGCGTCTTTCAGAACACGCGTACACTTGACCCTCTGCTTCTGCCCGTGCTAAAATTCTCTGAGCGAGCGAGCCTGTGTCAGCCTGCCGCTTTCTTTATGCGCCGTCTAACACCTGGACCGCGCCGTATTACTCCACAAAGTGTATCTGCGAGTAACAGGAGCCAGCGCTGAGGTAAAAGATTAGGGTCGTTATCAGAACACGGCTCTTTTTACACGAGGAAATTGAATAAATGTCCCACTTTGTTGACTTACACAACCGCTTCAGACAAATCCTCCGCTGGTTCTGCTGCTTTCATGCCTGTTTTTGTGTTTCAGGGTTCAACATGCAGAGGAACCAGGCTGCCTCTCAGTTTGCTTCTCCACAGACCGGACCTCCCATGTCCCCCCACCCATCGCCAGGGGGCCCCCTCTACTCTGGAGTGGGTCCGTACTCCCAGGGTGGCCCCGCGGGCCCTTACGGACCACACGCACCTCAGTATGGACACCAAGGTTGGTGCCTGCTATAATGTGATCGTCTGAAAACATTTAAATGAACAGAAGATTTTGGAATATTTGTTTGTCCTTTATTATTACAGGAAACAAGGATCTCACATAGTTTTCTCACAAGGTGAGAAATTGTAAAGCAGGATGTCGGGCTCAGCTGTGGAAAAGCCTTGAAATCATGATTGTTTAATGTTTTCTAAAACTGGCAATTTCGCGTTACTCTGAGCTCCTAATCTGCCGAAGACATAAGAGCTGATTCACGAGTCTATATTTAGCACGTGTCAGTTTACCAGAAACTCTGTTAAAAGTCGAGCGAGCACGAACGCCTCAAACGCGAGAGTCTAACTTTCAGGCGATAGTTTAAAAAAGCAGAGAAAACTGCGACTGCTGTCAGGCTTCGTGCTGAATTATAATCACGAGAAGCATTAACGGGCCCCACGCTGACTTTAACTGACATCACATTTGTGCAGCAGCCTCTGCTTCCTGACTGGTCCGCTGGGAGGGCGAGTCCAGCCTATCATCCATTCAGAGGGGTTACGCAGGAGTTTGGCCCCAGATTGGAGAGTCACATTTGTCATTTTTGATTACCGCTGGCCTCGCGCTCACCGTCACACCGGGCTTGACTTCGGTGTCACTGGTGTCAAAGACAGTCTGCTAATGAGGAATACAAAAAGAGTCCTTTTGAAAGACGTTTCCATTGGCTGTTTCCTACAATCTCGACGCACACAGCTGTTACAGTCCTCCATCATCCTGTGTGGCAGGTCTCATCGTGGGCATTCAAAGCCAGACTATATTCATGAGACACTTGAACCCTGGACACACCTCTTGGCCCTCCTCGTGATAAGATTATGAGCTCCAGACTGACACGTCACGAGCTTCATCCACTGAATCATGATCTGGAGAAATATCGCCCTCAAAGAAAAATGAGTCGTTTTTTAAAAGAATTGAACATAATGAATCTGTTTTAGCTTCATTTCTTTCAAATACATACAGTCCAGTGTCACACCTGCAGTAGGTTATCATGTCCATAGAGAGCAGCTGAACGTGTTCCTTTAACCGATCGCAACGATGGCTTCCCTCGTTCTGATGGGGGGCGGCCTGTCTTCTAATGAGACACATGCTGTGCATAAAATGAACCAGTTCATTCATGTTTACTGGAGATCTTAGTTTAGAACAAGACGGTTGCAAGAATGAGTCACAAAAACCAGAGGAAGAAGCTTTTTGGAGCAAAATGCACAGCATGCAAACATGAGAGGGCAAATGCTAACAGCTGAAATATTCATCTAGAAACATCTCAAGAGTTAAAAGAATACATAAAGTCGAGTTGCAGATGGACTCTGCAGAGTGCAGCGTGTCTGTCTGAGAGTCTGCAGTCAGCCTCAGTTGGACCACGATTGTTGCCTCCTACCAGGTGACCTGTGCAATCAATTTGCAACCTACAGGCAACCAGTAGGTGATGGGAACTAGTTGCCATCAGTCACCAAATGCAAAAAAAGTTACAATCTGCGGTTTTTTCCTAGTCAAGCAGAGGACTTACTTTTACTGTAGTTTTACTAATGATCAAGATCCTGATAACATATTAGATCACGAGACCGGCTTTCTTATCTCTTTTTGTGCTGTGTGTGTACATATGTTGTCCTGAGGTCACATAAATGTGCAGTGATCAGTGCAGGAAATCCACATCCATCTCTTCCTGAGTATTTATTGTTTCTTTGGCATCTGAGCAGTAATCAGATGTTCCGCCACGTTCTCTCGGCCTGTCTGAGGAGCCTTGTGGCGTTCCAGTTGCACTGACCATCAGTCTAAGCTTTTTCAGATTTTTCTCAGGAGAAAAAAAACTTGGAAAAATGACGAGTCTCAGATTCCAGGAAAACTGGAAAAAAAAGAAGTTTGGATCGCTTTGTGTAATTAAACGTTCTGCGCTCGCTTGTTTCTCCAACATGAAACTCCCAGCCAGCCGGCAAACGTCGACATCTGCTGTTGTAGTTCGTTTTCTGCCTTTGGCGCCACACCAGACCAAACATTATGGTATTTTTTTGGTAAATGTGTGTTTTAATGTGTCACCTTGATAAATGCACCCATCCACGCGTGTGTTTTTCCAAATTTGCGGCGTCTCCCTCGCATTTGTTAATCTTGATTAATAGCCCTAATGCGTTTGGTATTTGGTCCTCCTTCTCCACCCACTCTTATCTCCTAATGTGACTTTGGCTGCGCTGACAGCCCAGTAAGCAGAGAGGAGAAAGAGAAATGAAGTAAGCAGAGAGCAACAGCGAGGCGGTCTAGCCTGCGAGAAGCTCTGGAGGCAGATGAGCGTGAAATCTCACTTGGACGTCAGGAGAGATGTTCCATCAAAATCAGAAGGAGCAGCTCAGACCTGCACATGTGTGCTTCATGCGTGCAGATATAGCAAACGTGCAGGTATCCTGGTGTTTTCTTTATGCAAACTTGCTGAAGAGCCAAAGCCAACACCCTTAATTCACCCTTGTCCTGTAATTCTTCAGCTTCCCCCTAATTTACTCCTTTTGTGGCCGTCTGTGGTTATTTTTACAGGTAAACAGCCGAGTTCAGATTACCACTTACGTGCACTTTCACATCATAATGTTTCATATTACTTATTTTTACTTTGATGTAAACTCGTCTTAAGCTTCATATTGAGTCCAGGACATAGCCAGGGCCCCGGTCCTTAGCAGAGCGAACAGGCCAGACAGCTGCTGGTCATTGTTCTTAATGACAGCTCCATCTGCTTCCCTTCCCTCTCCCGAGCGAACCAGCAAATTAGCCAACACAGAAACTAGCTCCAAGTTCCTGAACTCTGCTCTGCTGTTTCTCTTGGCCTGTCTGTGCTGGGAGAGGTTGTTTCCATGTGTAATGGGTAACAGCATTTTGTCTTTCAGCCATTTCTCACACACACACACTAAAGCAGTTTGTAGCTCGGCAAAATACATAAAACAGTCTGGTGTCTGTAACTTTAAAGGCTACACGACTGCTTTTGTTGTCCGCGGGTAAACGACTGTAGCTGGACTCGTGTAATCAGCTACATAAGCTCCATCCTGCACACAGTTAATGTGATACATGAGTCTGCCGGAGGACACGGCCTCTCTGCAAATAGTACTTACATATTTTTCTGCTTTTTCAAGCGATCTTTGATCAGATAACACTAACCAGAGGTTTGCTGTTTGTGACTGTGTGTTAGAGCTGTTGCAGTGAGGCGGTCCAAACATTTAAGCTGCTCCGTGTTTATCGTGGTGCTTTGAAAGGCCGCTATATCCCAAGTTTACCTGATCTCAGCTGATATCAGGCTCTCCTCGAGACTCACATGTCCTCAGCAGCTGTTTCCAAGACCTGCACTTGGACACGGTGCAGAGCAGCATGTTGAGAACAGCACACACACACACACACGGGGGAGGAGGATATTATGCTATTACAGGAAAAAGATTCAGAGACCGTCTCAGCTCTGCTTTCTCTCCCACCCATCACATAGTTCCCTCCACCACATACCCCCCTCCAGGGGTTAAGCACTCCACTGGTAATGACCGTGCTTCAGACAGGACTTTTAAGCCTTGGTGCCTTGCCGGAGCCACAGAGTAATTCAGCCAAAAAAAAAAAGAAGAAGAAGAAAGAAAAAAGCCATGACTCAAGCCAATGCCTAAGGGAGCGAGTGGATGTTTTTGGAGGAAATTGACAGTATGTGGAGCTCAGCAGCCCCAAGGCGCACCCCAGCCCGGCTCAGGCTCAGAAACCCTGCCGGGGAAGGTGCTGAGGTGGCTGGTAGAAGATGTGGGGGCCTCGGGCAAGAGGGGATGCTGCAAAAAAAAGAAATATATATATCCATCCCACCAAGCTGTACATGAAAGCTGCAGTGTAACAGTGAGCTGTGTGAAGCAAGGAAGGAATCTGTTTTTTGTGTCTGTATTGACCCGTCTGATGTCAAACATTGGAAGTGCTAAAGCTGATTAAACAGCTTTAAACAGACTTACAGTTATTTTATTAAGTAAAGCAGTTTCATAACGATTCGAGGAGGAAACAGAGACATCCTTGCTTCCTAAAGTATGATTACCGGCTTGATTATACTTGACACACTCCCCGACTAAGCCCCACTCTCCCAGCTCACTCCCACCACATTCACAGAAAGGAAAAGAGGAAAAATGCTATTGAATTTTTGTATTTGTGTTCAGCCACATGTGCACAGCCTGCCCACGCTCCCGTCCTTGGCAGCTCAAGCATGTAGCCATGTAATCTGCATTCCACTCCTCACTGATGGAGTTCACAGGTCCAGAGGGTGCACCATCACACCTCGCTCCGCCGCAGACGGCAGAGCGACCGCCTCGGCCGTTAGCGTCGGCGGGTCCGGCCTGCTGAGGAAGCAGTCGACGGTAATCTGCTCGGTCACGCTCCAGCTCTCCCGCGGGACTGCGGGGATTAAACCCGGCGCAGGATATAGCGTCCAACAAATGCGTGACCGTGCCGGGAATTTCCATGTAATTGTGAACGAAGCACCACGAGCGCTTCTCCTCCCCTCTATCGCACTATAAATACCACCAAGACTCCCCAAAGGCACAAGTGCTGAGAAGCAGGCGAGAAACCAAGACTGAGCTACAAGGACACGAGAAGGTGCAAATAAGAAATGGCATCCTCCTCGTCCTCCTTGTCCTCCTTTTAGTTTCCAGAGCAGCAGGAGTAACAGTCAGAGTAGGCAGAGCCACGTCTGTGAATGCATTTTAATGCTAACATCGTATGCATGTGCATAATGAAAGCTAGCACTGCACATTTTGAACCTGGTTTCTCGTGCATAAAACCAGAGTCAGAAAAGATGCACATTTTTATATGAATTTCCTGACAGGATGTGCTTTTTTCTGGAAGCATTTGGAAGTTAACATTAAGTTGTACTTTTTTTCTCTTTTCCCCCTGAAGCGTTTTAAATATATCAGCACAGAGTCATTATTGCTTCTCTTTTTTTCTAAATTGGACAAAATTTTACCTCAGCAATAATCCATCTCCCCCTTTTAATGTAATCTTACAGCACTTCCAAAGTCATTGAAAGCCCGAATGTCTCTTATGAAAACACCTACTGTAGGATTTTGAGGTTGAGCTCTCAGTCATTTTAAAAAGTGGGTTAGCGTGCTATCTGTCCTTGAAGAAGCATTCTGGCTCGGCACCAATCCTTCAGGAAGTGAATCATTCTTGTCAGGACAGAGCAAGGCTCTCATAGGAAAGCTTTACATTAACCCCATCCCGCAGTTACTCTGTCTTTCTGCTGTCAGCCGAGGCGACTGAGCCCACATCACTTTGAATGGTAGTACATCAAAACTGATAAGTTCCCTCAGTGCGGCGTGCCGACTTAATGACACAGTTTTTCAAAACAGATTTAGCTTAGCACCTCGCAAAAAGAAGAAATACTAAGACAGCGAGTGAACACGCTGAGATGGAAAATTCCAGACGCTTCCTCGATTTTAGGACTTCAGGCAGAAGAATTCAGAGTCCAGATGCTATAAACGAACCCCTGGAATAGATGGCGGGCGGCCATGACGTGGGTCCCATCAGCCGTCCAGAGAGGGCTGAGAGAGGTTGCTGACCGGGGCCTTGTTCATCCAGCTGAGCAGTCGGGCTGCAGGGCACCGCTCCCAGGATTTTCCACAGCGTCTCCGCTTCATTATGAGTGGAAGAAACGTGGAAATGCGTGTTTCAGTGCTCGCAAGGTCTCCAAAGTATTACACATGCATTCACACAATCAAGCAGATGCACGCACACACACACACAGAGCGCACCATACATATCCTCCTGTGTTCGTTAGCAGGCATCCTTTCTTCCTGAACGCTTCCCTATTATAGCCCCAAAACCCTTGACAGGTGTCAGCTGTACTCAGCTCACCGACTCACCAGAGCCTCCCTACAAATAATCCGCTTTTTCTTTTCCCATCTCCCACAGTAGATTTCATCACAATTTCTGGACAAATTCAGGCGGAGTTGCTGACTTTTATGGGAAAGACTTTTATTTTGATTCAGTATAAATCCTATCTCGGGGGTTGGCGGGTGGGAGCGTTTCCCCCTCCCTCGCAGTCTGTCTGTCTTCCTCTCTTTCCGCCCCCTCGTGCTCCCTCCATCTCTGTTGGACAAGCGGTCTTATGTCGTGTGGAAAGTGTCTTTGCCGAAGCAGCTCGAGGACACTGTGAAGCCATTACCATATTCAGTATCGCTCTCCCCCCCCCCCCCCCCTGGAACATTGTCATCTAACTTTCCCTCGTTTGAGCGCACAGAAAAGCCTTCAGGTTTTAAAGAGACTTGATCCCCTTTTCCAGACATATTCTCAGGGGATTACGCAGTGAGGCCCAACTAAAGCACCCTTAATCAAATCAAAATAAATAGCCCCCTTCACAATGGAAGATGCCACTTTTCTATTTTGCGGGGGATTTGTCCCCTGTGGAAAAATCTCAGTGCCCAAATAGGGAATACGCTGTTATGCGCGCTGCGTGCCGTGGGTGTGGACGGCTCTCACATGTATAGGTGCCTGCTGCTGTGTCTGCTGCATGCGCGTGTTGTCTTTCAGCTGTTATTGAGGCTGGAGTCGAGCGAGGCTTTTAAAGCCAAAATGGAGGGGTTTAAGTGTGCCTTAGGAAAGCTCCTGGCATCGTGGCTGCGTGGCACTCCAGGGCAGCAAGAAAGCATTTACTGCAGATTAGAGCTCCTCTCAAGTGTTTCACAAAGTCAGCCTTAAGCTCGCCAATTGTTCCCAGGGCCACACAGCTCACCGGGCCACACCTCAGAGTGGGTCTCCTCGCATACACAGGTTGGCGGCGGCCGTGAATCACGGTGTAATCCCGCTCTTTACTCTCCGCGGCTGTCGCGGCATTATTTTCTTGATGGATGAAATTGCTGTATGTGTCACTGTGGTAGGTATATGAGTACCAGCTGACAAGCACACCCCATTTGTCTCAAATGAGGTGATTGATAAGACCCATCTGCAGCTCCAGTTTGTCATCATCATCATCATCATCAACTTTATTTATAAAGCACTTTAAAACAACCACAGCTGACACAAAGTGCTGTACACTGGAACTGTAAAATAAAATTACATGAGATATAAATAAAAAACAAATAAAAAAAGAGTGAAATCATTAATTAAATAACTACTTCAATTAAAAGAGAAACTAAGTCTCACTGAGGTTAAAAGCCAAGGAATAAAAGTGGGTTTTAAGACGTGATTTAAAAGTGGACAGTGAAGGGGCCTCTCTAACATGCAAGGGCAAATTATTCCATAATTTTGGAGCCACAATAGAGAAGGCCCCGCCCCCTCTGAGCTTCCTCCTGGATCTCGGTACCTCCAGGAGCAGCTGGTCAGCTGACCTGAGAGACCGACAGGGTATGTGGGGATGAAGAAGCTCAGAGAGGTAAGGCGGGGCAAGACTGTGAAGGCATTTAAAAACAAACATAAGAATTTTAAAATGAACTCTAAAAGACACAGGCAGCCAGTGCAGAGAGGCTAGCACGGGGGTTATATGCTCTCTTTTTCGAGTTCCTGTTAGGAGTCGTGCAGCCGCATTTTGAACCAGCTGCAGACGTGAGAGCAACGACTGACTGACCCCCACATAAAGTGAGTTACAGTAGTCCAGGCGGGAAGAAATAAAAGCATGGATCACCGTTTCAAGGTGCTGCCTCGAAAGAAAAGATTTTACTCTTGCCAGTCGCCTTAAATGATAAAAACTGGACTTCATTGCTCTGATTTGGTTGTCCAATTTAAAATCACTGTCCAACTTAAAACCAAGGTCAGTAACAACAGATTTAAAATAGACTTCCAGGGATCCTAAAACAACAGAGGAGGACTCACAGGGACCACTGGATCCAAACACCAACACTTCTGTTTTCTTTTCATTAAAATTAAAAAAGTTTAGAGCCAACCAAGCTTTAATGTCATCTAGACATGTCAAGAGAGGTTTTATGGAGATGCCATTCTTGTGTTTTAGTGACAAATAAATTTGGCAGTCATCGGCATAACAATGAAATGAGATCCCATGCCTTCTAAGGATAGAACCCAGAGGCAGTAGATACAGTGAAAAGAGCAGTGGCCCTAAAATTGAGCCCTGTGGAACGCCGCATGACAGAGGAACAGAAGACGATTCGTAACCGAGAAGGCTGACAGAGAAAGTTCTATCTGATAAATAAGACCTAAACCAATTAAGTGCAGTGCCACCAATACCCACTACATCATGTAATCGAGAAATTAGAATATTGTGGTCTACGGTGTCAAAGGCAGCAGTTAGGTCAAGCAAGACAAGAACAACATGGTTACCAGAATCACATGCCAGAAGGATGTCATTAAAAACCCTTAATAATGCAGATTCTGTGCTGTGAAGGGTTTTAAAACCTGATTGAAAAACCTCAAAGATTCCATTTTCATCTAGAAAATCTTTCAGTTGACTAAAATCATTTTTCTCTAAAACCTTGGAGACTAAAGGCAGATTGGAAATAGGCCTATAGTTCGCTAAAACTGTGTGATCAAGGCCAGGTTTCTTAAGCAGTGGCTGTACTACTGCATGTCTGAAATTTGCAGGAACCATACCAGAAGACAGACTGCTGTTAATAATGTCACTGAAGCTATTTTGTGCCGTTAGCATAGCCAAATCGTGGAATTTAGGAGGACGTCTGAAACGACAGCGAGCCATGTTTTACGTTTCAGGGACACCGTCTGTGTAGCTTCTGATTTTCTGTGATCTTAATGCGCTTTTGTTGGCTGATTCACATGTCGTCTTCTTCCAGGCAACTACCCACGGCCCTCCAACTACAGCGGCACAGCCAGCACCGGCTACAGTGGCCCCGGCCCTGGCATAACCAACAGCCTGGGCATGAACGCTACCAGCCCCATGCACGGCCAGGGGCCCGGCCAGCCCATGCCCGGAGGACGCGGCCACGGCCCAGGCAGCCAGAACAGGGTGTACCCGGCCATGGGTCCCACTTCTCCCAGCGTACCCCAGCCAGCTGGGCCGGGGATGGGTCCCCCTTCTTTGGGTAGCTCTAACCGCAAGATCCAGGAGGCAGCAGCGGCTGCCGTGCCAGGATCTGCCAACTCAGTGCACAACAGGTAAGAGCACGGCAAGGGCTCCGGCTGCAAACTCAGCACATTAGTTGTGCATATGCTGCATGTGAGTTAGTGAATGTGCATGCGAGCTAACGTATCCCAGCTGTAGCTGTAAGTGGTCTTGATGGTGAAAAATGTATTTTAGTGCGAATTGTGCCGTATGGTTACTGTACGCTACAATTCTGGGCCGTCGAGCTTCTCTGCCGTGCGTTAGCGTCTAACGAGAGGCATCGATCTGCCGGTCGTCTGTGTGCTGAAAAGCCCCGCAGAGGCTTTCTGAGCCAAACACTTTCTTTTTCTCTGAGACTCTTTTCAGACGTGCAGGCAAGAGTTGTTCTCAGGGGTTCCGCTCTTCTATGAGCCACTTGTGCAACTGTCCCTATTTTCACACATCTCATAAAGTACCTGACATTTTGATATCTGGCTCTGTGCACCGAGTGCCATTTCCTTGCAAAAAGAGATATATTGGCACGAGAGCAGGCAGCGCGGTCTCGACGCAGCACCGTCGAAACATAAGAGAAGAAAAATGCAAACTGACTGTAAAAACACCAGAGACCGCAGTGATACCGAGCACCTTAACGCACATGCACAGCTCTTTGAAGCTCTAACAGCGTGTGAGTTCAGGGTATTATTTTCCATCAGGGCGGGAGCTCTGACTGTACGAGCGCTCGCAGTGTTGGAGGCAGAGGGGTTGTTGTGGGATTGTGTGGGCAGTAAACTTTCGCTGAACCCTGCCGGGGGAACTTGTGAAAACATCGCAGTCTTCTGAGAGGAAAGATGGCTTTCTGCATTCGCGCCATTCTGGGTGCGCTTTTCCTAACAAATGCATCAGGGGAGCAGCCTCGGCGGCGCTCAGATTAGCGTTTGCCAGTGTTCATCATGTGGGTTTCTCTTTTCTGTCGGCGGTCTGCAGGACGCCTCTGTGCGCGAGGCCCCCGGCCCAGACGCAGCCCACCTCCACCCGCTGGCCCACACCCCACCATTCCTCCACCTGTCCACCGCCTTCACCCCCACCCCGACCTCATCCTCCATGCATCCATTCGCATCAACATAGGTAGGTCCACGTCCATCACCACGCTTGTGTGTGTGCGTGCCTTAAAATCAGTTTGTGTGTGGAAGTCGGTGTGTCATGTGACCGAGCCGCACTAAAACGACCATGGTGGCTTTTCTCGGCGCTGCGTCTGACAGCAAAACAAGAGGAGTCATCATCATTACCATTGTAATTGCTATCATCACCTTCATCATCATCATCACTGTAGTCATCACAGGCTTCTCTTAGTCACTCTAATGGCAACAACAAGTGAGCGCCCCAGTATCTCACACACACACACACACACACACACACACACTGAGATACTCGGGGCTGCGTGCACTGTAACAGCATCGTGGGGGGAAAGGCAGGGGAGGGGAGGAGTCTGACAGGGGGGGTGATTAATTGCGTGCATCCGGGAGGCCCAATGCTGTCCCCACACACACACACACACACACACACACACACACACACACACACACACACACACACACACACACACACACACACACACACACACACACACACACACACAAATGCTACTCGAGCCGTTAAGAGATGGCTGAGTTGTCAATAAGAAGTGGCACGACATGATCCCCACTGCTGGGACCAATCAGACGGCCTGTCAGTCTCCCCTCAGACAGCAGCGAGGTGTCGCTGGCTGCGGTGGGCCTCTCTCGCTCTCTCGCAGCGTGTTTACAAATCTGCCTGTAAAGTCTGTTCACGTCTTCATCTGTGTCTCAACCTATTTTGATTTATTGTCAGCTGTGCGAGTATCCGCAGGCTCCTTCGTTTGCCGTTTCATCTCCATCTCCGGCATTAAGCCGTCGTTAATGTGTGTTTTTCCTTCTTTCGCTGCACTGCAAAGATCACACTGGAAGCAAAGAGTCCGGTGCAGTGACAGCCGTCTCCTTTTGATTCTGCTCTTTGAAACGTGTGCCGGCTCGCCAGTCGTTAGCGTTTATTTAAACCGCAGCATCACTTCCACGGCGCTGGAGAAAATAATGGAGCAGACGCCGGATGCTTAGAACAACAAAAGACTTTTATGAACTAGCTAGTGTTAAAAAAGAGAAATGTGCCAACAAATGAAACTATTGGTTTCCAAAGCAGATCGGTGTTCACAAATGTGAATAATCTGCCGCCTTCTTTATTTAGAATACCGAGTTGTTCGGATAAAAACGTAAATTAGTCTCCTCTGCTGGCAGAAGTGTGTTTTTGACTTATTTCAGACTAAAATGTGCCAGAATGTTTTGTCGTGATGGACATTTTTGCAGAGCGCCTGGCGCCTGTCTCACCTTCGCTGTTGTTCTCATCTGCTGTCGATCATTCCGATCCTTTCATCCCTCTTCGTCTGCTCCTCTTCCCTCTCCTCCCACCTGTTTCGCTCTTTTTTACCAACTGTATCGCCCTCTTTGTCTCCGTGCAGCTCTGTTCTCCTACCCAGACTGTTTTATCTCGCTCAGTCTTTCTTCCTCCCAATTTGCTTTTTCTTCTCCGCTGTCTCCAGCACAGCCTTGTTATGTTTTTCTTCCTCAGATCCCACTTTAGAACATCTGAGGGAGATCAGGAGAAAATTGGCCTCCGAAAAACCTGCAGTTAAAGGCTCCAGCACCCTGTTTGCGCTCCAGAGCTCAGTGCAACATTGTGAAACATTGTCAAACCCGGTTCTTCTCTGTCTGAGAAACAAGTTGTTAGTCGTACCGCGTGTCTAGTTTTGCTCTTTGATGCATTAACCAGGACTGCCACAGTCACCCGCTTCCAACCTTCCAAATCAGGGGCTAGTCGAGCAGTGAGATCACTGACTGGTCTCAGCTTCCTTTCCTCTTTTCCTTTAACACATGCCTTCACTACATCTCCACTAATAATCCTCCACATTTCTGCCTCTCATGCCTCATCTTCGTCCTCTGCTGGCTCACGCACTCTGGCTTCATTACACCAACCAACAGAATTTTGAAGAGAGGGCCGCGTGCAGCTGCAGGTTGGAGCTGCGATTAAATCTTTGCAAAGTGTACAATAGGGAGCGTCCCCCCCCCCCCGAGCCTTCCACGAATCAGAAACAAATGTTGCACTTTTGTGGGTCTGAGTCAGAGTCGAGGGATGTTCCTGTTGAACCTCATGATAAAGTTTGGTGACGATGCAGTTCAGTGGGTCTCATGGAGAACGCTGAGGTGAAAAGTTTACGTTCAAATAAGGCGAGTGAGGTCGGAGTGTGTTTGGAAAAATGCACCAGTACACTTTTTTTTGGGGGGGGGG
>NW_005187489.1:2397908-2431672 GCF_000239375.1 Pundamilia nyererei
CACCTGGTAGAGCAGAACGCTGATCATTTTATTAAAGATGAAAGACTTTAGACAGTTTTTCAACTCTCAGTAATGCCATAGTGATCGTTTGATATATGGACCTGCAGCAGAGTTTAGGCCCAGACACGGCTAGTGACGTCAGACTGAACCAGATAGGATTCTTGCCGCTCTTAAAGTGACAGGAGTCATTTTTTAAAAAATCTGGAGACCCAAACAAAAGCTTGAGTGAAAAATCTGCATTTTCATGTGTTTCCCTTTTAGCACGAGAGCGCTCCAACTTAGCCAGCACTCGTCAAGTAAACTCATACTTTCCCTTCACTGTTTCACTACTTTTTTCCTCAGGCCACTCCTCGACAACAAACTGCGAGTGCAGTGGACTGATGGTGCTAGGATGGATGTTTCCGTGTGTGCGTTCCCTCAGTTTAGTCTCATGGAACAGCGATTACCTCCAGCTCTGGGGCCCTGAGCTGAAAATACGCCCCCCATCGGTCCACCGGGGACACACACACACACACACACACACACACACACACACACACACACACACACACACACTCTGGCTTCTTCTTCCCTAATTTCCTCCTGCCTCCTTTCTTCTCTCCTTCCTCTCCATCCCTCCTTTCTTCCCCCTCTCGCTCTCTCTGCGGCAACAGGATGCTTTTTTTTCACCCGGCACAAAGGTGCCCAAGAGCAAGATGAATGCGCCGTGCTTGCCCCCACCCCCCAACCCCCGATGGCGGCACATGCATATATTAAGTGTGATTAAACGCTGTGCGGTGCCTCCATCAAGTGCTTTCTAATGGGCTTTTTTATGACATGAATTAGTCATAATGGGAGAGCGCCACAGTCGAAAACCACCAACCACTGTTGTTGTTGTTGTAGTTGATTTGGATTTTTCACCGTTCACACGAGATAGCTTAAGTTCTGGTGAGGGGCGTTTTTACAGTATGCGGATAAATGAGCTTCGGAGGCTTTTGGCGCGTTTAAACTCATTTCTCGTCGCCTGCTCTGCTTTGTGGGAGTTTGCATGCAGAATACATTTTTGCTTGCTTGAGAAGGTGCAGCGATCAAAAGGTACATTTATTTCTGTGACTTGACTCATGCAGAGCTTTTTAGGGAACACGTAGGCAGCGAACGAAGGAGTCTATGCCCCCGCCGCCGCCCCACCCCATTATAGGGAAATGGGGCCAGATAAGCGTGGATTTGGTGTGCTTGTTTCTTTGCCACGGAGCTCCCCTGTGCACCTCAGCCCCCATAGAGGGATTACATATGTATCATCAGCCGTGCTCTATGACTAATTACATCTGTGAGATGAGATTATGGGGAGGTTTACCAAGCCAATCCCTCCTCTCAGGCAATGTGTATCGGTTCCAACACGAGGTATTACATTATGTGTCTGTGTGGAAGAGAGAACGATGCCAGTTAAGGGGGATTGAGTGACAGAAATCCGCACAAACATTTTTCCTTCTTTACGTTTTCCGGCCTTTTACGTGTGCCTTCCTTCCTTCCTTTCCTCCTCTGCTCACCTCTCTTCCTCCCGCAACTCTTCCTCCCGTGTTTGAGGCCTCTCCTCACCTCACGTCCCTTTTCTCCCTCTTCATACGGTTGTCCGGGAGATAATCTCGAGTCAGCAGGAGATAGAGCAAATTGTTCCAAACACGGTGTTCCCTTTCAGCCTCTGTGTCACCGGCCTGGCATGCAATGATAGACGCCGCCTTCAATCAAACGCACATGGATGGCTGGTGTTCAGCAGGTTGCAGATAAGCCCCTCTGATGTCACTCGCGACACCATGTGATGAGCGCCCGAGAGAGACGGGGGAGGCTGAGCGGCATTGATTTTTGCTGTCACTATGGCAACAAATAACATGATCCTCTCCAAAAGCACACCTTAATTAGTTAAATTATGACTTGTGTGATGGAGAGGAAGGAAGAGAGGGAGGGAGGGAGGCTGTGGAGGAGACGGGGGATAGGAGAGCTTTTCCTTTTCTGATGTTCGGTGCTCATCTTCAATCTTTTGGAAGAGCTGTGTGTTTGATCAGGGATCTGTTGCGCTCTTTGCTTTTTATCGTGACTCTCAGATATACATGCAGCTCAGTTTTCACTGCAACAATAAAGCAGCGCAGCAGTGACAGGCTGCCAAATATCATCCCTGTATGATTATGTGACTTCTGTTCCTCTGCAGCTTTCACTGTTACTCGCTTATTTCTCCACATCGTGAATCCAGCTGGAGTCATCCCGACTAAATCTCCCAATGTCGTTTTTTTCTTTCTATTGTAGGCAGAGCAACTATCAAGGCCCCGGCATGAGCCAAGCCAGCGCTGTCCCCTACAGTCAGGTGGCGGGCAGCAACGCCGCAGCCACAGGCAACGCACAAGGTCCGGGCTACAACATGCCTCCTTCAGGTATTTCACTAATGCCAACGTGCTGTAGAGGTAAAAGCTCGTAAACACAGGCCCACAAACATTGCCATCCCCTGCAGGACATTCTCTTCAACGTCTTCTTCAGGACAGAACGCAGCTGAGCTGCAGTTTTAAATCTTTGCATTATTTGCATGCAGTTGTGTTCCTGCAGCATGAAACCTTGAAATCCCCACATGGCTCTCGTAACGCTTCCCGGGCTTCTGTGCTTTGCTGTTTTGGCCCAAAACATGTAAAATGAGCCTTTTGTATCCACACGTGTACCCCCGCCTACAGGCCGCCTTCAACACATATCCAAGGGTTGGGATCGCTCCTTCTTCCCTCCCAGCTTTACTTTAGCTTAAATTAAGTTGATACTTAGATGAAGTTACAGCTGATCTAATCTGGCTCGTCTTGAATCAGCAGAAAACATGTTGATACAATAATGTCGAACCTTTACGGCAGCATCGAAGTGACGTTTCTATCAGTGCACCTACTCAGAGACACAGCGTAGGTCACATGACAGAGTCAAAGACTAAAGAGTTTCGTTATGATGCTCTTCTGAAGAGCTGGCCCTTCGGTGAGGAGAGCGTAACGCGGTGCGTCAGTTTTTCTTTCCTGCCCGGCTGCATTGCTGCTAAACACACATCGGAGATTTTCCAAAATGAAGCTCTTATTTAAAGCCATACATCAGAACGCATGACATTTGTAAAACTTGAGCCAAATTAGAGCGCCAAGGTTCCTCAAAGCTCATCTGGTTTGCCCCTGGGCACGTAAAAAGCCTTCGGTTTGCCCGCCGCGGCACAGCGTACACCGGAGGAAATACAGAGGGGAGCCTTGCACCCAAGGACCTCTCCTTTCTGCTAATAAGAAATATGCAGCTCGCACTTTGAAAAGTAGTCTTAAGGATCTCAACTCTTCTTCACTTATAAACCTAATGAAGGCACACAAACATCTTAGAAAACAGAAACACGTCTTGTCAGCCAACATCTCGTCAACGCTAACCTTTACATTCTCTCCGCACTTTGAATATGTGAGAACATGAATAACTTCTTCCAAGTTGACACCGGCTTGCTTTTAGTGGATTCTTATCTTATTCTCTCTCTACGTCTTCCTTAAGAAACAGTCTTTTTATACGGCTGTCTTCCATTCAGGATAAATGGGCGGACAGGCTTTAGGGAGGCCTTGAGAGCACAAAAGCAAAGAAGCTCAGCAGCCGAAAGACATTAAAGCATTTTCCATTGTCTGACTGTGCCTGTGACATTATACAGACCATTGTGCAGCAGCTTTCAGTCCACACGGTGAAGGCACCATTCATTTAAGGAGTTAAACCCAATTGAATGTAGCATAATACACAAACATGCCTGAAATCTCTCTTTACTCTTTATTCTGCTCCGTCGTGGAAAAAGTTTTAAAAAAAAATGTGCAAATTCAGAGCATATTTTGTGTTTGTGAGAAGTTTGGTGCAACTGCTTCGAGTCAACGTTTGCTCGTTGCTGTTGAAGGATCCACGGGAATGTCAGGAGACGGGATAATGAGCCCAGATGCCAAACCGAAAACGGAGGTGAAAGATGACGGCGGCCCCGCCAACGAGCCCCACAAACCAAAGGTAACTCCTTGACAGTCTTCCCCATTCTCCCACTTCCTCTCCCCTCTCTTTCGTTTGTAAATGTTCTTTTTAATCTTCCTCCGCTAACGAAGCAGACCAGTCCCGATCAGCGGATGCTGCCTCAGCACAGAGGGCCGTCTCGCTGTTGTTTTCTCACCATATTTAATGATTTGTTTAACATTTACCATTCCTAATGTTTTCCTCGCTTTGTTTTTGCCCTCAGCACTCTCTTCTTGCTGATGTTTTGGCAGCCAAAGCTGCACAGACAGAGGGGGCTTGGCATCTGCAGCACACACATGTACATACACGCAAGCAAACACAGCGCCGACACACACAACATGCACGCAAAGATGGAAAACACGCACTCTAACTAGCCTTCTCCGTCTGTGTCACACACACACTGCTGACTTCTCATTTTGCCCGACAATAGCGGCTCAGCAACAGCAGAACTCTGCTCTTTGCTCTTTTCTACCCCCTCCTCTTGTTTTTCCTTAACAACAACAACACACACTGCCTCCATCACATCCACTACACATCTTTTCCCTCAAAAATCTCTGTCTTTTCTTTTGCTGATTATGGTAGTAGGTCTTCTGAATTATTTAAGGCAGTCAGAGCAGCCAGAAAGACCCCCGGTGCTCCCGAAAGAGATGATCTGTCTGCCAAGAGAGGGAAGAGGAGGGAGAACGATAAGGTTTTGCTGACATGAGCGTTCTGCACACAGTCCAGAAGCACTTGTCAAGCTGTTGTTCCCTCTTTTACACACTCTCCCTCTCACACACACAGACACACATTTAAACTGGGGAGACTAAATGCATGTTAAATTCATTATAGAGTCTTTTACATACAGACGTCTTACACATGCATGAAGCCTTGCTGTTCCTCTGCCACACACTGCACAGACTTATGGTTTCAGTAAAGCAGCAGAGGTCCAGCTTGGGTGTGTGAGGTTTTGCAGGCTGGCTCCGTGTAAACTGTTTGATTGCAGCTCGGCTCTCGGAATGAGAAGAATTCCTTTCAGCTCGTTTTTGTGAAATATTTCCATTTCTGTGGTCCTGCTGTAACCTCAGTCCTGTTTTTGGAATTCCAGAGGAACTATTCTTGGAAATTCCTATAATATTTTTCATTAAAAACAACCAATCCCTAATGCCGCTGGAAGCTCGGGGTGTCTTTAAACAGCGCGCTTGGTGCTGTCACAGACTAGCGCTGATATTTCGTTATTCGTCAGGATCAGTTTGGCCGATCTGGCTTCAGGATATGAAACAAACTCGGGGGGGTGCAGACTGGTTGCATCTGTGGTATCCTGTTACAGCACCACGCTCTGATTCATCCGGTGAGATCGACCTGTTCTTTCACAGATGTTTGTAAAGGCTGAATGGCTCTGTGCTTGATTGATGTCTGCAAACAGCTGAATTCAAAGATGGGGAGGTCTGACCCAATGCTTTTGTCCGAGTAGCGACACTCATAAAGTCAGGAAAACACTCAAAATCAAATTCTCTGATGTTGTAAAGGTCTTCCCTTTAATCAGTGCACCTCTAGCTGTTGTACTAATGATCTCCTATTTCATAAATATCCTTGAGTAGTTTTTGTATCCACAGTCCAGAAACCCAGCGGCTATCATCTGACCTCTGAGGCCTCTGTTCTGTCAGTGTGCACGGTCCACTGAGGAATGAGGATCAGTTATAATACAAAGCTAAAGCATCGTCAGGCGATAGCTGATGGTTTTGAATTGCCTTCTTTTGTTGCCTTCCACAGTGACTGTTATCCTGCATTCAGCCAATCAGATGTTTCTGTGCAGCGCTGAGCAGTAATCCCGCTGCTCTCTCTTTAACAGCTCCCGGACGTTTACGTCAACAATAACAGCAGCGGCGGCTCCCAGCAGTGCGTGTCCCAGCCACCCACTCCGGGCGGTGCCCTACCCGTGCCCTCGCCCCTCTCACCCAGCCCCGCCAGCCTCTCCTCCTACCACGGAGATGACAGCGACAGCATCAGCAGCCCCCCCTGGCCTCTCAAGACTCCCTCCAGCCCCGTAAGAACCAGACACCATCCTGCATGGATGCATTTATGCACTAAAAGCGTGTTTCCGTGTAGTCACTGGAAACCTGCTTGTTAGAGCACGGACAACCTCCTGAAGCAGGATTAAAGTTTGGTGCGATTAACTCCACCGGTTTGAACTTGAATGCTCTGTGCAGGAAGTCTGTAAAGGCTCCGGCTGCACACGCTAAACCAAATGCTTTCGACAAGTATTTATTTTTACTTGGTCATTCAACCAGCAGCCGACTCAGAATGTGTAAATAAGGAATGAATTTTTAATGATGCCCGTGGGAAGAGTGGCTTACTGTGGAAAAGAACACTATCCTGCAGAACAGAGCATGTACTGTATATCACATATAACATACACTGACTCTGAGTTTTCCTAATTAGCACGTCTTTATTTACATTATGCATCTGCATGAGAAGGCAGAAAAACTACCTGACGTAGTGCTTTTATACATCTTGTATTCAAATAAAATGTCACATATTCAGATTCAGAGTTTAATCAGGTACTTTTCTCCTCTGCTCATGTGCATCTCCAGAAAGCCAACCCTAACGCCTCTCCCTTCAGCGGCGACCGAATCGCACGGCTGTACGAGCTCGGTGGAGAGCCGGAGAGGCGAGGCTGGGTGGAGCGATACCTGAACTTCATGGAGGAGCGGGGCACACCTGTTAGTCAGCTTCCCACTGTGGGCAAGAAGCCGCTGGACCTGTGGAAGCTCTACATGGCTGTTCGGGAAATAGGAGGCCTCGCCATGGTAAGGCGCAGGAAGCGTTAGACACAGACTTGAATGTGGAGGAGCTCGTATTCTCACACAGCCAAATCATTTCGCTCCGCTCGCTCTTTGGCTGCTTAGTATTCTTCATAAATCTCCACGGCATATGGCGAGCTTGTAAATGTTGAGAAATGTTCTCAGGAGAATGAGATACATCAAATTAACCTCAGAGAAAGCTGCCTACGTCCTGAAACCAGCTCCAAGCATGTCATTCCTCATGTGATAAAAATGTGAAATTAATATACCGGCAAGGTCAGGTTGGGCAGAAGGACGGAAAACAGGAAGCAAAAGTATACGGACACCTGACGGATACTCGTGTTACACAGCGGCCGGCGTTTTCTGCTCTTTGATGGACCTGAGAGGCAGATTCTCTGCAGATGTTCAACAACACAAAATTAGGAAAAATGTTTCGTTGCTTTGGAGAAACATAAAATTTAACATGTTTTTTTTTTCTTTATGTGTACAAAGATGCCGTCTAAGTGCAAATCTGTAGTTGTTTTACACCTAAAACCTGTCAGACAGTCTTCAGATGTGTTTTCCTGTCAGCTAGAATCAGCTTTTCATAGTTTTAGCAGGTTCACCACTTTAGTAAACCAGTAATATTTTTGCCCTTTTGACCTTAACCCATCACCTTTGCATTCCTCAGTTTCTACTGCTGACTTTCAGTTTGTTTAATTCTCAGCTAAAATCAGGTCCTTCTGCTTCTCTCGGATTAGTCGAGCAAATCTTTCTACACCGTGAAAAACAGGCTGTGTGTTCAGGTCAGGCCCACATACTCTTCTCTTGTGTAACACAGTGCATTTTTTCGCTTTTACATTAAAACGTACAACGTGAATATTATCTGCAAGTGACCTGCGACTCCTGCAAACACGGAGCGCTGAGCCGCGGGGTTGATTATTCTGATTAGATTAGCAGGATGTGATCGCCCATTCTCCAGGCGAAATTATAAGTGTGCAGCTGATACTACCAGGATGGCGCCGAGAAATTATCTCAGTTGTTACGATCTGTGCCAATCATTTCGCTTCCTAACATCGTGTTGTTCTCTGACTCAGGTAAACAAGAACAAGAAGTGGCGTGAGCTGTCCAGCACCCTGAACGTGGGTACATCCAGCAGCACCGCCAGCTCGCTGAAGAAGCAGTACATCCAGTATCTGTTTGCCTACGAGTGCAAGATGGAGAGGGGAGAAGACCCGCCAGCGGACAACAGCAGCAGTAGCAGCAGCATGGCTGGAGGGGACAACAGGAAGCAGGTCAAGATCCAGCCGCCTTCACCTGGTAAGTCCTGATAACACACTGCCTCAGCCTCCAGTCTGTCAGCATGGGGGGTGCAGAGACTCAGACCTTCCTCTGTAGCCGTGCTGAATGGCAGAAATCTGAAGTATACGTTTAGAAGATTGGATGCTTTTATAAGTCTAAGAATCTGACTCCTTAACGACCCTCCGATAGCAGTGAATATTAGATTACAGTTAGGATTACATTTAAAATTAGAAATAGCGCTCAACATTACGCCCTGATTACACGTACACAACTGGAACCCCGCAGAGATGAGTGAACATTAACACTGCTTTGGTGAGATGAGTCTTGGTTTAATAGAGGTGAGCGAGATATGATCGCCACTTGTGCCTCCACGCGGAGCCTCGCCTTTATTTGATTACCCTGCGTCGGAAGGTTAAGTAATATTGTTTTGGTGCACTAGCACAACACAAAAGGTTGCTTTTTGTTTGTGCGAATTACCTGTTGGAGCCATGTGCCTCTGCGCACAATTACAACGGGAGGACGAGGACGGGAGAGAGAAGGAGTCACGTCTCTAATTTGCAGCGGAGATGAGAAAAGTGACCCTTGCTTTTAAATAGAACATTGGAGCACTTCACCCGCCTGCGACGCCACAGATTGCTTTTCCTGGTGGGCGGAAAAGAGCACCAGCCATCATTTGCATACACACACACACACACGCATGCATGCATGCATGCACATGCGAGAAGTTCACGTAAAAGTTTTACAATTCATAATTCAGTGCCTTCTCATCTATTCGAGGGGATTTAAACATCTCAGTTTTTACACAAACTCATTTTACCAGCTGATGGTGCACGTCATCTGAGATGCAGTCTGTAAGGTAAAACGCGAAGAGGTCGACGCTCGTGACGTTTAGGTTGGCTTTTGGGTATGCAGCACTCGACTGTGAACTGCTCACGCTACGACACTCCTGCACCACCATCAGAGTGGGTGGAGAGCAGCATCTGCAGCTAGCACTGCGATTCTGAAGACCAAGAGACGTGTCTGTGCAGCAGTGTGCCCACAGTGCACTCAGACTACAGTAAAGCATGTGTTTCTAATTTGAGTTTCACTTTTACAATCGTGTTGCTGAGTCTGATTCTGTCATTGCATTTTTTTTCTCTCCTCGGTGTTTCCCTGTTTTCCTTCGCCTCTGTCTTTATATCATGTCCATCCGTGTTCCTCCTGAATCATCTCCTTCATGGTTAGGATTTGATTTTTATGTTTCATTTTCAGTATTGATCATTTGTTCATGTCCTGTTTTACTTTGATAATCAGTTTTCTTTTGTTCATGCTTTGTTTTTTTTTACTTTGACCTAATGTGTTATGAACCATAAGCAACAACATGAAACAAAGAGTGACGCCACAGTTTTTGGATACATTGTTTCTAAATATCAAGATGAAAACAGCAGCCAGTAGAGCAAAAGGAGCCAACCACAGATGACCTTTACCCCAAACCTGTCAGGTGTAGGTAACGCCCAAAGACAGTTGCACTCCAACCAGCAGCAGAGAGGCAGAACACATCCAGGACTCAGGACCTCTCATATACCAAGCCAGACTCATACCCCTGAAACTGCAGTGATCATAGGACCGTGAGACCCACACCCAGGATAACAGACGAGCAAAACAAGCACAGCCACACACTGCAGAGAGTTTGTGAACACCTGTCGTCAGCCATCGTTCATCCTCGAAAAAACTCCCAGAAAGGAGCCCGGACGAGCCCCCAATTTATGTTACAATCCAGCTCATATCTGTGTATTTAATGAACAACTTTACTATTAGAAAAGAAAGAAAATGAAAGAGATTTTTTTTTAGCATTTAATTCTGTTTTTATCTGTTTTATTTCATTAAATGTGGCAGTGGGCAAGCTTGCCCTCAGATTAGCTTTATCTTTAAAAAACAGAGTGATCTCCTGTAAACACTAACTTTGCGGTTCGTCTTTGCCCTGCAGGGCTCACTTTGGTTGTTTTATGATTAAATATCCACTCAGTGATGCACTCAAGGCATTTTTCATTTTTCCCTGTTTTGAAAACTATGAATAGAATGAAATGTTTGCAGTTTGTAATATAGACAAAGTTTAATTTAAGTGAAAGAAACTTAATAAATGTAACCATCGTGCAATAATGTTTGATGTTTAAGAAGCAGACTGAATATGCATAATTACCTTTGTATTTATAAATTTGCAAAAAGACTTTTTAATTACTGCACTTGCACATAAAAAGGGAAAATTGTGTTATGAAAAGAAGTGCGTATCGCGCGTGCACACGCCAGGAAAACCTCCCGTTTTTGTCCTTCGTGTTGCTCGGTGTTAATGCGCTCTCTGCCTCTGTGCGCTTTGAACTGCCCCACTGACTCCCTGCCAGCCTATATATAGACTGACAGCCCAGTGATGTCACTGAGGGAGCTTGTCCAGCAGGGCGGGTGGGGGTGAATGGCGGTGGGGTGTGGGGAGTGATTAATGAGGGCTGGAATGTAGAACGTAAACAAACCCGACCTCGCCGTCACCTTTCATTCACAAAACAGCTCAGCTGACTGACTTTTTCCCCCCCTTCTCCACCCCACCCCCACCCTCCCCCTTAACCGCTGCCACCCCTCTGGATTATGTCACCCGCTGACACACACGCTTTTGTGTGCGCACACATGAAACAGCCACACACACTTTTTTCCCCCCTTACGTCTCGCTCTAAAAGACGAGCAGAGGGCACTTAAGTTCACGCTGTCCTCCGTCCTCATACCGCCACCACCCCCACCGCCGCCGCTCTTAGAATGGTAAACCTCTTAGCCCCGACTGACCCCGCAATTGTTTGCACTTCCCCACGCGTGCTTTCCGTTTGACGCCGGGATATCCCAGGAAGTGAAGAATCCCTAATGCTCGCTGACCCCTCTTTGCCCCCTCCTACCTCCTGCTCATAATCATGGGATAACCATCTCTCCCTGTCTCGCTCTCCTTCTCTCCGTCTCCTGTGATGTAGAGGCAGAGGGTATCATTGAATAATTCAGAATTAGCATGAATTTTTAAAGCTTAAGTCTTTCTATGGAAACGTGTGGTGCAGGGAAAGGCCACTCAAGATATTCGAGAGAAAGGCTTCTTACACTAAATGCTCATTAGGACACTTTCATATTCTCTCTGTCTCCGTCTTTGTCATGATTTCACTGGAACGGTCCACGTCTTCTGTTAAACCTGCTCCTGGGAATTTGGATCCGTTGCTTTTATCGGGCTGGGGGTTCAAATTTCTTCTGATTTCCTCATCATCAGGAGTTTAGGTGTCATAACAAAAGTTTGCACTAACCCGCTCTTAACCCCAGAGTTTCTGTGTGAAACCTCAAGCTTTCTGAAGCGTTAGCTTGAACATGTCATGATTCCATCACATTGGCTGTTTAATTTTACATCTGATACATCTGTGGCCTCGAGCTTAGCTCGCCATTTGAAGTCGATGGCACACAAAGACAAAAAAATCCAGCTAAACCGTCTTCAGACAGCTTTCACATTAAGAGCAGGTCTGTGAGTGGAGGCATCCTTCCCTCTTCCTCCTGCCTCCTCTTCCTCCGCTCGCCTCCTGTAGGCTCACGTCTCGTGTAGGGCATCGCTGCGAGTGCTTTGGCCTTAAGCCCAAAGGTATCTCCCTATTACGGCACATCGCTGCAGTAAAACCAGCTCTAACTCAACCTTCAGATCGTATCTGAAGACTTGTGGAAGACCAACAGTGTCAACGTGTTCTTATGATACAGAACTAATACTCCTACTTGTGTCTCCCAGCTCATTCAGGCGGCTCCCTCCAGGGCCCACAGACACCTCAGTCCTCTGGCAGCAGCTCTACAGCAGAGGCAGCGGGGGACCTGAAGCCCCCCACACCTGCCACCACCCCCCTGGGACAGGTCACACCACTGCCCCCCAACAGGTACACACAGACGCATGCATGATGCTCCTGGTGCTGCATTTACTGACGTGTGCTGCTGACTCATTTTCTCTAAATAAGTTGTGTGTTTGTGTGATATCGTTTGTGTGTCAGCAGTCTGTTTGTTGATGTGTGGTATCCAAAAGTGTGAACATTGTCTCTAAAATTAAACAACAGCGTAGTGGAGCGAGCTTGAAATAAAAGGGGATGCTCTCAGTGTGCTGCTATGTTTAGGTGAGACTGGGATGTGTGATTTGGTTCTTTCTGCTCTTTATGTGACGATTCGAGTCGCACGCCTTCATCTCTGCTGGTTTTAATTAGAAACAGCAACAATCACGTTTGCTGAGCCTGAGAGAAGCACTGTTTAATCGGTGATGGGAGAGTGTGTGTTTGAGCTCTTTACCTGGATGTCATTATTAAGCTTCCTATTTTAGATCAAAGGTTTTATTTTGCACACAGTTGACTGACGGCCTCTTGTCACATTTAAATTTAAGGTTTTTTCGTGCGCATCACAGCGGGGCTGTCAAACTCTGTTTCCTTCAGGGCCACACTGGGACACGCTGGACAGTTAATTAATGTGTTTTAATCTAATATAAAAAGCATGTCCCTCACAGCCTCCTCACAGGCCTCCCAGTCAAGTCAACAAAAGCCAACAAAAAGTAATCGACTCGATTTATTCACACAAAATAAAACAGTTTTGTTGTTGAGTCTCCGAGTTCCTGTTTCACAGTCCTGAATGTGACACATCGATGGCTGCGTGCGACCTACCTGTCCTTGTATCCACATTAAAAACCTAAAAAAAGTTTTTTCAAATTAAATGTTGATTTTGTGTCGTTCTGTGTCCTGAGCCGCCCATTATTTCTTTCTGCTTCGTTTCCACAGAGCAGACTTTCTTGTCATTTGTAACGTGGTCCTGAGTTCTCTGAAGGTCTTTGAGATTGTTTTTATTTTTTTGACATTGGCGGCTTTTTCACTCATTTTCAATCCAGGCCTCGTACCTGTCTGTTTTTAAAGCAATGTTTTTGTTAGTTCAGCTGCATAACTCTGACCTCTGAGTCATTCATGCATAAAAAAGCTCCTTGCAGATGAAACTGTGTTGTCTCTACACATAACAGACAACCTAGCAAAGAGACTATTTTAGATGATCTCTTCATGTCACAAAAACATTTGGTCTCATTTCTTTACTGTCCTCACTTGAATCTGTGAAAAGTACCCAAGATAACACACTTTGACATGAAATAGTATTTTTGTACCAACAAAATAGCTCAATAGCTGTGAGCTGAAGAGCTGGCTTATCTCAGAAAAAAATTTGAGGAAACTGAACAAGAATCAGGAAAAAAGTAAAGACCTGATTCAGGATCTGAAAGATGTATTTGGACCTTCAGCTGATCCATCTGCTGTTCACTGAAGCTTCAGCAGAAATGATCTCAGTCGAAGGACAGCTGTCAAGAAGCCAAGACTGAGGTATTAAATTACACAAGAACTGGACTGAAAATCAGAGCAATGGGTGTGACGGTGTGAGGAATATAAATTTGAAAAGGTTTGGTTCAAATCATGGTCAGTATGTACAAGGAGGTCAGGGGGAGGTCCAACAGTGAGTCTGCAGCCATCTGTGAAGCAGGGTGGGGGGTTGAGCTGCATTTCAGCCAGTGGTGCTGGGATCTTGTCATGAATGCAGAAAAGTACCATCAGATTTTGATCCACCATGGAGTAACATGTGGAGAGCATGGCAGTGAGGCACACAGGGGAACACCATCAGTGTCCCCAGAGCCCAGACCTCAGCATTACTTGGGCAGTGTGGGATCATCCTGATAGAGAACAAAAGGCAGAAACATCCAAAGAAGAGCTTAAAACATCCTGGAGAACCCACCTGAGAGAGAGTTGAGTCTGTGCTGAAGGATAAAGGCGCTCACACCAAATGATGACCGTTAGAAATGTGCAAACTGTTTCATATTCTGCATTTCTGTGTATGTCTGCACGTTTCAGTACATCTCTGCACCTTTTTCCTATTTTCAAAGGAAAAATTTAAAAATACACAAGGAGCGGCTCAAATAATAAAATGACCAAATAGTATATGTCATGATTGACTCCCGCTATTAAAAAATGAAACTGACAACTTTATTATTTTGTATCCAAGCATTCAGTGTGTTGTGTCGGTGCCTCTCATCCCCCCTAACTTCCAGGAGCAGTGTGAGCGTGCAGGACCCCTTCTCAGAGGTGAGCGACCCGGCCTTCCAGAAGCGGACTCCCGCCCTGCCCCCCTCGGCTACGTACCAGCAGGGCCTCAGCATGCCTGACATGATGATGAGGATGCAGTACGATGCCAAGGACCCCTTCGCCGGGATGAGGAAGAGTGAGTGAGACACATGCAGTAATAAACCTTCACCCAAACCCGATTCTCCATTTTTATTGTCCTTAATTGAACTTTGAGGGAACAGCGTTGTTCTGAGATTAATTTAATCCACAGGTACGACAAATTAGGGGGTCGTTCTCAACTTCATCCTTAAACTGTGCAAAAGCTTTCATTTCAGTGAATCGTGTATCCCAAAGACAGTGGGCTTTCATCTGTTTCAGTGGTCTAATTCATTATCTTGTCACTGTGTCATCTCACATCAGGACAGATGTGTGTGTTTGTGTGTGTGTGTGTGTGTGTGTGTGTGTGTGTTTTCCTACTAGAAGTATGAATCGAAATGAGAACTGTTTGTCGCTTTATCCAAAACACACCAGCTCGTTTTAAGTTCTTGTAGCTTAGTCTGCGTCTCATCCTAACTTTGTTCCTCCTTTTCATCCTCTTGTTTCCAACCTTTCATCCTTCCCCCCGCTGTGAAGCACCTGCTTCGACCAACTCGTGCGGTTTGGTTTTCAGAACAAACGGGAGTTTTAGAAAGAATGGCGGCTCCTCTGAAGGCTGGCGAGAATGGAGTCTGAATGAATAATATGGTGGATGATAGCTGCATAACAACTCAGAACAATAGGTTTAATCATGCAAAGTGCAGAATATTCATAGAGGCATGCTGCCACCTGCTGGTCAGCAGAAACATGGTTCGTGCATTCAGAAATGCACGTTTAGCTGCTGTTGGATATTTCCAGGAGAATGAAACCATTTCCCCTCCTTGTTCTTTAACGCGTTCATACAATTTAGATTATTAGGTCCAGTCTAAGGTCTTTGCTTTCCTTCCTCCACAGTGGCAGGAGCCGATCCTTATATTCCAGCCCAGATGCCCGGAAGCGGTATGCAGGACATGTATGGTCGACCCCCATCAGCCCTGAGCATGAGCCAAAGGTCACAGTACCCGTACGGGCCGGGCTACGACAGGAGGTAAAAAAACGTAAAAGTGGGGGAATCAGTTTCCTCTTATTTATTCTGTCCTGAACGTCGAGGCGTGGTGTACTGCACAGCATCAGTAAAGCATGTCCTGCTGTCTTTAGGCCGGACCATATGATGGGGATGGAGGGGACCATGGGCCCCCCTGGGAGTCAAACCAACATGGGACCTTCCAACAGTGAGGGCAGCATGTACTCGCCCAGCAGATACTCCTCACAGCACAGGTCAGCGCTCTCGTACGTGTCTCCAGCAGAGTGTACGTGCCTCTCTGGAGGCCTGTGCTCTGTAACAATCAGTGAGTGATACTCTCTTTCCCCTCTGTCCTCTGCTTCAGACACGACGGCTACGGTCAGCAGTATTCCAGCATGCCATACGGGATGCATCCATCTGGGATGTACCCACAGCAGCAGGTGAGACAGCTCGTCACGGCGCTCTCAGTCAGAGCTTTACCGTAATCATACCTGCTGTAAACAAGACGTTTGATTAGAGTGTCAAATCTCAGCCCAGAGATAATAAATTAATAAGATAACAGCACAGTGGGTGGGATGTGTTTTGTGACTGTGGTTGTTTCTTGTTGTCATTGTGATCACAATCAATTTCTGCTTTTTTGAACCATCAGAATGAAGTAAAGCAGAGCGATGATTGCTTGTTTTGAGTCCTAATAATGACCCTCATGAATGGGCCAATCAATGGTCCTCTCTCGCACGTCATTTGTCAAACTGAAGATTATTAGCGACGTAATTATGGTATCGAGTAGAACTGTTTCTTTGTGTCTCGGAGGAAAATAGTGTGAGGTAATTGGCCATTAGGTGACCGCTCTGAGCAGAAGCCATCGCGTGTTTTTGCAGCGACCTGCTGCGTTTCTGCCACACGAGCGTGGTTTCAGATTTAGTTCACAACTCAGAATATTTCTGAGTCTTTGATAGATCGGCGGAGCTCCCGGCTGGAGGTGTAATGGAGCATCGCGGTAAAATAATTATGGTAATGGAAGTACGAGCCACGCGCCTCACCTCTCGCCCACTGACAGGTGGATGTGAAGAAAAATGGATGCTCTCGTGAGCTTCGTGTGCACGTCTCATGGAAGCATGTTTTCATCGTGTGATTGCTTTTTGTTAAGCGTCGTCGCTAACGATCTCCCCCGTTGCTTCAGCAGGGCTACAAGCGTCCGCTGGATGGAATGTACGGCCCCCCGCCCAAGAGACACGAGGGCGACATGTACGCCATGCAGTACACCAACCAGCAGCCGGACATGTACAACCACTACGGCAGCAGTTACTCTGAACACAGACCGCTCCAGGGACAGTTCCCCTACCCGTACCCCCGCGACCGTATGGCCCCCTCGGGCCAGAGCCAGCACAGTATGCTGGGTGGGGGGCCCCCTCCTAATCACGCTACTGACGGGCCCAACATGTGGCCTTCGAGGACAGACCTCGGCTACCCCTACCCCAGCAGGCCGGGATCACAAATGCCCCCGTACGGCTCGATAGGCAGAGACGACATGGACGGGCGGCCCGGGCCGGAGCAGTGGCACCGTCAGTCTCCGTACATGTCATCATCAGGCGGCATGCCCCCCCTGTCCTCGCGTCAGCCGTCGTCTTATTCCAACTCCCCGTCCATGGCCAACCACCTGCCCAGAGCGCCGAGCCCAGGGGCCTTCCAGCGCTCCATGGACTCTCGAATGTCGCCCAGCAAAGCACCATTCATGTCCCCCATGAAGATGCCTAAACCCGGCCTGGCCATGATGGGATCGCAGGGCGGTGGACCCATCGGGCAGTTTCCTCCTAATCTGAGGAGGGACCTCAACTACCCACCAGGTTCAGTGGAGGGCACCCTGCCGATTCTCAAGCCTCGACGCAAGCTAACATCCAAGGACAGTGGTAAGATCGTTTTTTAGGTTCTCAGCAGCAGCATATTTGCAGCTTGTTTAAACCTGGTTCTTCTCCGATGGAAGTTTTCCGTGTTTTCCAGCTGTAAAAGAAACGGTGTTTTAGCTCCCCTATCACTGCACTGGTGCAGCTCATTGTCAGCTAACGGTAGCACAACATGAGCCAAATTTTATCAAAGAAATTACAACCATCTACTTTGGTTAGCGTCCCTCTTATCTTCAGGACGTTTGATTGCCAGTTTTTTTTCTTCCTGGTTCCAAAAATCCCACTGTTTTAATCCCAGGAACGCCTGAGGCCTGGCGCGTGATGATGTCTCTGAAGTCTGGCCTGCTGGCAGAGAGCACGTGGGCGCTAGATACCATCAATATCCTGCTGTACGATGACAGCACAGTGGCCTCCTTTAACCTCTCCCAGGTAAAACCAACCCACAGAACAGAGCCTGTCTTTATCATCATCTAGATCCTGTTTTTCTTTTGCAATAAAACTCCACAAGAGTCAAGTTAGTTATGCACCTCTGAGGTTTTGCAGTATTATATCTACTTAAAAATTCTTGGCTCGTATTCAGAGTCTGGGACTACTTGATAGCTCGTCTGACTTCTTTCTGCTCAGCATTGATCACGTTTTATTTTTCTCTCTCCAGTTGCCTGGATTCCTCGAGCTCATCGTCGAGTACTTCCGCCGTTGCTTGATTGAGATCTTTGGCATCCTGGAAGAGTTTGAGGTGGGGACTAAGAAACTGTCCTCAAGTCCAGCGTCTGCACAGAACGAAAGACCTGAGCGGGATTCTGGCTCTCCTGTCCAGCCTGAGCTCTCCAAAGCCGAGGAGACCCAGGAGGAGCGTGCCGAGGGCGTCACCGAGGAAGTGACACCTGTTGCTGCAGAGCCGGCCGAGGTGAACGGCAAAACAGAGGAGTCCAACATGAGCGTTAACAGGGAGGACAAGAGTGGAGAAGATGGTGAAAAGGAGGAAAAAGAAGAAGAAGAGGAGGCAGCAGAGTGTGAAGCAGAGACCGTGGATCGGCCCGTAGCAGAGGCGGAGCATAAACCCAAACAAGCCAGCAAATACGACAAGTTCCCCATCAAGATTGTTCACAAAGAGAACCTGACCGACGACATGTCCGGTTACCTCACAGAGTTTACCAGCGGGCTGCTGCACTGGCAGGCGGGTGGAGGCGACTCCACGGCACACATTCAGACACACTTCGAACCCCGGAGCGAAGCGCCCGAGGATGAAGGCAGGAGAAACGAGAGCAAACAGGAGAGCAAGATGGACCACGAAAAGAAGCAACCTCTGAAACACATCACCGCGACTATCGACGACGTTCTGTGCGCCCGCGTTGACGCCCTCGCTTACGGCCATCCCGCGCGCTCTCTGCCCTCTTACCCCTTCAGGGTGCACCCAGATGGGGAGGAGGACCACATCACCTTGCTGGAGGATGAGCCACGCTGCCTGGACGAGGCTCCGCTCACCACCACGTCTGCCTGGCAGGACTCGCTGTCCAAGCGGTGCACCTGCGTCTCCAACATCGTCCGGAGTCTGTCCTTTATCCCGGGGAATGACTTGGACATGTCCCGCCACCCTGCTCTGGTTCTTCTGCTGGGCAGGCTGCTTCTGCTGCACCACGTGCACCCTGAGAGGAACAGGTTACCTCCCAGCTTCCAAAGAGACGAGCAGCAGGAGCGGGGGCTGTCGAGCAGTAAGGACGAGTGGTGGTGGGAGTGTCTGAGTCTGCTCAGGGAGAACGCCATGGTCACTCTGGCCAACATCGCTGGCCAGTTGGATCTCTCCACTTACCCAGATACCATCTGCCTTCCCATCCTGGACGGCCTCCTCCACTGGATGGTTTGCCCCTCAACCGAAGCCCAGGACCCCTTTCCGTCGGCAGGACCTCATTCCCAGCTCACCCCCCAGAGGCTGGTGCTGGAATGCCTCTGCAAGCTGAGCATCCAGGAGGGCAACTTGGACCTCCTGCTGGCAACGCCGCCGTTCAGCCGACAGGAGAAACTGTTCACGGTCCTGGTGCGCTACGTGGGTCAGAGGAAGGCCCAGGTGTACAGGGAGATGGCGGTGGCTGTGCTCTCCCACCTGGCACAGGGAGACCCCACAGCGGCGCGTGCCATAGCCATGCAGAAGGGCAGCGTGGGTAACCTGGTAGTTTTCTTGGAGGACGGCGTTAGCATGGCGCAGTATCAGCAGAACCCTCACAGCCTGCTGCACATGGGCCATCCTCCCATGGACCCGCCCAGTATAAACATGATGTGCAGAGCAGCTAAAGGCCTGCTGGCTATGGCCAAAGTGCAAGAGAACAAGAAAGAGTTTGTACTGTATGAAAGCAGATTATTAGACATCTCCATCTCCTCGGTGCTCAATGTGGGAGTGGTCGCCATTATTTGCCAAGTCCTGTTTCACTTGGGGAAGTTATGACATGAGGAGAGGCGGGACTGGCGCGGCACACGCTGAGGCTATTTCTGTGGTTTTTCTATTTTTATTTATTAAAATGACAGAAAATGTTTGTGTTTTTTTAAAAGAAGTATCTGCATAAACAAAATGTCTCTATCTATATACATATATATATATATATATATATATGTATAGCTTCTGGGCGATGTCGGGATTTGAAAGCTCGTTTTAATACAAATATTTAATACCTGCTGGTGTCGGATTGCTGCGTTTGGTTTGGCATTATTTTCTTTTCTTCCTTTGTTTACTTTTTCAGCCAAAGCTGCCACCAGATCTTGGTGCTCGATTCTGTGGTTCCTTTAGAGTCGATGAGATGTTTTTCAGTTTTATAAACGCCAATATGCTCATCAACTTTTTGTTAATGGAGAGTATTTATTTAAAATGTGACACTGTACAGTAGTTTGAACTTTTTGCCAACAGCGGTGGAGGAAAAAAACACAAAGAAAACACTGAGTTTTTAAACTGAAACGTCTCCATCGCTGGAACATACGTTGTGCAATAGGACTTGGAGCAAGTTGTCCCTTTGAAAACCAGAGGATGTAAAAGCTTCTGACACCTGCAGTGTGCGCTCATGGCCACGAGGAGGCAGCATTGCACCAGCCAATCGACATCAGAGAAGAGCATCCGTCAGAGAAGCGTCTAATTTATCAATCATAGCCTCAATGACTTTCACAGATGAACTTTGTGTTTCCTGATCACTTGTGTTATGTCTGTATTTTTTCATCACCGTGTATATAAACTGTTGTACACACGATTCTTTCGGTCTTTATCTAGCATAGCAGGAGACGGGACTTTCTGACTATTATAACAAATGCTTTTATTGTTGGTAAATTTGGTATTGTTATTATACATATTTTGTTAATGGGGTCAAATATTTGAACATGGCAGATGTATCTGATGTTTCACCGTTCAAAAAAAACACACAAAAACAACAAAAAAAGAAGAAAAAAATCCTGTATGCGTTGTATTATAGCTGAGAAAACAATCGCTTTGGTAATGAAACGTGGAAGTGCCAGGGTGAGGGGGTGACTGTGGAGACGCCATGCGAGGGAACCGAACATCTTTCTGTTTGTTCACGTCCTGCGTTCATGTCAGTGGGCATATTTTTGAATCTACACGATGCTCGAAAACAAAACACGTGAAAAGATCAAAACATCCTGAAAGCTCATTGTAAAAAATGCCTTTTTTCATATGACTCCTGTCTTTTATTCAGTATACACATTTATACTCTGTGCTGCACATGTCACGAATAAATGTACGATGAACATCGTTAAGCACTGGAGACGTTACATTATGTCCAGACAATCTTAGGCCAATAAAACAAACATCAACTGCTTACGTGGGCTGTCTTTTATTGGCTGCATCCGGATCCTTCGTGGCACAGGTTCAAAAAGGTGCTGAAAACATCTGAGAGTTTGGTCCAAGCTGAGATGGTAGCGTCTCACAGTTCCTGCAGATTTGTCATTTGCATCCGTAGCGAGAATCCCCCGTTGATTCTGTTGGATTGAGATCTGGACGCTGTGAAGGGCCGTTTGAGTGCAGTGAACTCAACAAACCAGTTCGAGAGGATTTGAGCTTCATGACTTGGTGTGTAGAAGATGGTAGACTGGTCTAAAGGGACGGACGTTGCTCGGGTAGGCTGTGGAGCTTTAATGATGCTCAGCTGGTGCTCAGGGGCCCAAACTGTGCCGAGAAAATATCCCCACATCGTCACACCCCCACCATCCTATCCTTGTAATGATCAGCTGTTGGTACGAGGCAGGATGGATCCATGCTTCTGGTTGTTTACACCGAACTCTGACTCTAATCCAAATGTTGCAGCAGAGAAAGACTCATCGGATCCCAAAACGTTGTTCCATCATCTGTTGTCCAGTTTTGGCGAGCCTGTGTGAATTGTAGCTCCAGTTCTCCTCTGACATCAACAAGGATTTTCTCCTGGAGAGCCGCTGCTCACTGAATTTTAACCATAGTTGTTTGGGAAAGTCCAGCAGATCAGCCCGCCTGGCACCAAAAACATCACCACATTCAAAACACCTCAGCAGCTCACCACCACCCAAAAGCATCTGTGAAGTGCAGCCATATGATTGGCTGATTACATCTTTGTGTTAATGCAAAAATATCCAATGTTTCCCTAATAAAGTGTATAAGTGAGCACGGTGATAAGTTGCTGTTGGGACGAGTAAACAGCAGAATGTGATGATTCTCCTGACAGCTGACTGTTCCTTGGACAGTGTTACAAACTGTACATCACAGCAGCTCTCGGGCTGTGTGTCTAACGCAGGTCTTGGCATCAGTCCCGCCCTTCAGTTAGAGTCAGATTTTATTGTGTCATGGATCATCTCACTCTTCAGGCGCTGCAGAAACACCAGCTCTCAGATTCACTGGACTCAAAGCCAAACTAATGTCCTCCAAAGACTTCATCTCACAGCCTTGATCCGGTAAACATACAAGTATTTATAAGTATTAATATCAAGGAGAAAGTGTACTACTGGGTGCCATGAGAACAGTTGTATTACTCCATCTGGACGTTTCCTCATAGCCGTGGAGAAACGACAGCTGTTTGTCTTTATTCTTTATTGTGGTTTGTTTTCCACTACACACACAATGCTAAGTTCTCATATTTGTCCTGGCATTATGTGCTGTCACGTTGTTTAGCACAACTGAGGTCCTGGATGAAGGTGTCATAGCCCAAACAGATCTATCGAGCAGTGGCTGCACGGCCACTGAAAATCAGGCCTGTTGACACCATGCAGGGTTTAGCTCAGTTATTTACACCCATTTTCTTAGTTAACTCTGCAAAGTGTGATTAAAAATATTCTGTTTTTGTGCTGCACACTTAGATCAATGGAACATGGGAGGTACAGCTACCCCGTCTCTTTGCTACTGCTTCCCATCTGTTATACACATTACTCCCTCGCTTTCAGAAAGCCTCCATAATTACCAGTTTCACTCATTTTGGTTTCATTTATTTTACAGTTAGCTTTGGAATTAGTTCATTAAAATGTGCAAAATTAACCAGCACAAATCAAAGAACTAAGCTGGATTTAGATTTGTAGCATCTGAAAAAGTCTTTTTAGAGATGGAATTATATTCATTCTAATCTGCTCTCAGAGGAGGAACACTGAGCTCATAAAACCTTACATATGTGCATATCATCATCATAGTTTAGTCCGACAATATAAGGAACAGTCACTCTGTGCTTCCCCCTGTTTTCAAGCTTTTCACATTAAAACACTCAGTTTGTGTTTGACCTTAAACAACTTGAGCTTTACAAGCTTTTACTTTACGAGTCCACAGAAACGTCTCAAGCTTACATCAAAGATGATAATGTTGTGACGAATGATGGAAAGCTAATTTCTTATTCTCTGCAGAAATCTGCTAATCTGCTGTGTTTCATTAATTATCACAGGTTATAAAGGTTCCTCTGTTAATGAAGACATGCACATGTGCAAACACGATCATCAGAAGTGCTTTTAGGAGCAGAAACTCATGACTGATGCACTCTGTGTACCCCCTGACTTTAATGCATCCTCTTGCAGCGTTTCCAAGAAGGACACAAACCATCAGCCACTCATCTATCCAAGGGTGTTTGAGTTTTTACTGAATAGAGTCTACAGTTTGTTTGGTGTTTTCTCTTTTTTGTGTCTCCCCAGTGTCGTTACTTCCTCTTTAGTTGGAATTTGACGTCTCTCTCTCGTCTTCCTTTGCCAGGGGAAACATGGGTATGAAATCAAGTCCTATTTTAGGCTGATTTTAATAATAACATTCCTGAGGTTAAGAACACAGCCGATAAGTGGTCCCATCACAAGTTTGGCTTCAAAGAATGAGAGCGAGTCTGGCTGCTTGGCAGCAGAGAAGCGTGATCACTCATCTTCGTCTTATTTAACTCTTACTGACACTTTGAAATTAATTACAGCCTGCCTGAGACATGGTTAACAGTTTGATTGATCTCTAACTGAAGCCAGTTTCTGCAGAGAAGGAAATGACTGATATGCTTCTGAGCGCATCTTACAGGTACACACCTGCACATTATAAATAGCGCCCACATACTTCAGAGTGTTTTTGATTTCAGCCCGTCATTCAGAGTTTGGAGGGAAAGTGGGCTGCTGTACTTTTTTGGTGATGGAGGATGTGTTTCACGTAGGCAGCCAAGCGCAGGAGAAAACCTCCCACTCTCCCGTGCCTCTGAAAAGCTGAGTCACTGAGCTCTGACAGGATGGATGTGGTGGCCGGGAGGAAACCGAGCCTGTCATTGGCTACCGCTGGCTGGGGTCCGCTGCCTTGCTGCCTCTCACTGCTCTTGTAGGTAGATTAATGAGCACTGGGTGGAAACAAAACAGACAGGACTGACCTTTCTAGTGATGTGCTACAGTACACGTAAGGCAGCAGCGATGAGTCAGGTTTGACTTCATCCAGTAATTTTGACTATAGAGAGTATATTAGCCCCCTGATGAGGCTTTGATCTCGCCGTGTTCTTTCATCCAGTCCAGCTTTTTAAACTAAACAATACTGTCAGCACGAGGCCTTGGCAGGATGTAAGTCAAGCCTATGTTGTTCTTGGACTCTGACTCAAGGGGCCTATCATGTCCACCCGTTTGCCAACACAAACACGGCTCCTGCCGTATGTCATCGGGCTGCTTAACGAGCTCCGTGGTTAAAGAATTAGTCTGGAGGCCTTACAGATCATTAGCAGCCATTACAAACATCCACAGCTTTGCAGCAGATCAAGTGTGGCATGTGCCACTTGGTGGATTCACATGGCCGGTGGTGGAAGCTTTGCAGATGCATGACGGAAGCATGTCGCAGCAGAGTAAAAGACCACTTCCTCGGAAAGCACACCGTGGCTGCTCACTCTGCACTCACACGGGGGGGAGCGTGTTAAACCTACAGCCTGAGACCGGGATGGCTAACACGACACCCAGCTTTCACATCAAAAATGCATTTGCAGGCTAGAAAAGTGCAACGAGAACACACAGTTTCCCTCTTTGCATGGTGTTTGATTCTGGCCAATTAAGTCTTCTCACATTAGAGGAAAAGCAGCAAAGCTCCTTTCAGAGAAAGTGGATAATTGCAGCCAGTGACTGATGATGAGGAGGTGTGTGTGTGTGAGGGGAGCATGGATGGCAGAAGAACTGTGGGCTGATGATGAAATCATCTGTACTAATCTAGCCGAACAGGAAATTGCATCACTGCTGAACTGCACTTGGCATCTCAGCAAGCACGAGTTATGTGCAGCATGGCTGCCTGTTTTCAGTAGAAACAGTAAATATGAGCAGTGGTGGCTCCATTTAACAAACAATTTACTCTCAGCAAATGTTTGTTGTCTTCAGCGCTCTTCCTTCCTGGTTAACCTGCGTGTTAGGACGTTTCTGAGGACGTGCTGTGGGACATTTTGAAGGTTGATGTCTCTTTGCAGGTGAGGACTATAAAGACACCTTCAACCTACTATATGGAGTTTGCTGGAGGACACTTAAACCTGTGACACACAATATTTCACTGACTTACTGACCATTTTATTAGAGTTGGCTGAAATCATCAGTGTAATATGAGAACCTTAATATCAATGGTCTGTGTTATATGCACTGCGTATATGAATTATTGTCTCACCCTGCAGCTGCGCAAAAGACCAGTACACATTTAACTGACTGGAACTGCAGCAAAGTAACAACACAGTGAATATGAAGTGACTATATATAAATGCTGCTTCAGCTGTGCTGTCATCAGTTTTAAAGAAACAGTCATGATAGAAATCTATGGTGAAACTTTCCTTTATTCACTTTCTTTGCTTGTTGCAGTACCACAGCAGGCCACTTGGATCTGCTTCTCTGGGTCCACCTTGAGCTGCGTATACACTCACACTGCACGTAGTCATCACAGCCGTAGGAACATAAATAAACCTGCACTCTTTTCAGTGGCCACCAAAAACTAAACAATTGTGCTCATTGGCTAACAATGTTCAACTGACATTTGAATTTATTTCAGTTAAATTCAGTTTTATTTATAAAGTTGCAAACAACTAATGACTAAATGCAAAAAATGAATTTCATATCTGAACACAGACATGAGAGTGAAGGTGAGAGGTGAGTGAAGAGGAAACAATGCATCATGGGAATCCCCGGCAGCCTACGTCTATTGCAGCATAACTAAGGGAGGATTCAGGGTCACCTGGTCCAGCCCTAACTATATGCTTTAGCAAAAAGGAAAGTTTGAAGCCTAATCTTAAAAGTAGAGATAGTGTCTGTCTCCTGAATCCAAACTGGAAGCTGGTTCCACAGAAGAGGCGCCTGAAAACTGAAGGCTCTGCCTCCCATTCTACTTTTAAATACTCTAGGAACAACAAGTAGGCCTGCAGAGCGAGAGCGAAGTGCTCTAATAGGGTGATATGGTACTACAAGGTCATTAAGATAAGATGGGGCCTGATTATTTAAGACCTTGTATGTGAGGAGCAGGATTTTGAATGTGTGTTTTAGAGCCAAAAGCTCCCATCATAGGACAAGTGGGTGGATCGGTGGATCGCTATTAGCAAGCTCTGTACGGGTGCATTGCTCAGGCACAGATACTTTCTAATTAGTGCTCAGTAACACACTCATTTAGAACGAGACTGGAGGAAGAGAAGCTTTTGGCACTTTGGCTTCATTCCTCAGCAGTGGAGTTTGCTGTTTGAGTACTCACTGTGGAAAAAACTAAAACAAACCCTAGTGGCACAAGTGAAGGTAAAAGGTTGAGATGCCAACAAAGAAAAAAAATTGAGTTGAGTTGGTGCAGCAGAAGCTTGTTTGTTCGATGTCTGACTCCTATCACAACAGCTGCAAAGGAGCTGCAGCGCAGAAATGAACGTCAGAGGAAACAGTCATGCCTCTTGGCCCCGATTCACTGGAGGAACCTGTAAAACTGCTAAAGTCTCACAGTGTGTAGGCACCTTTAATCGGATTTCCTCAGCCCACTTGTGGTTTGTATCACCATTCAATTCTAGCAATGTACTAATCTTCAAAAATAGATCCTATCAGTCCAATTAGCCATTCAGATATAGTTTTTAAGCAGAGTCTGAATAACTGAGGCTGTCTGTATTCACACCTTTAAAGGATTATTCTGCCCGGTGGCTTTTGGTGTGTTATGGTGGAGCTGTGCACAAAGAAATATAGTTAATGAGGCCTTGGCTAGAGCCTACACTGCCAGTGCTTATTAAAAGGATCAAAACTATAGCTGTCTTTATTTGTTATCTTTCTACTGTATTGGAAATACAGCAAGGTGTTCAAAGTACAACTTATCCCCAACATTAGGTTGGGTTTTTAAAGTCTGGCAACATTTGAGCTATCATCTGATAACAGAAGGAAAACCAGCATCTGTGTTTGAAAAGTTAAACCAGGATTTTTCTAATGGCCAGCAGGGGGCAGCTTTTTGTGTTACAAATAAAAAGTCGGATTCTGTACACATGTATGAGATATTAGCCTGTGCTCCTGTAATCTATGACTTCAGTAAGACGTTTTCCATGACTTTATGGTCTGACTTGCTAGTTTAAGGTCTCATTTAAGGTTTAAGGTCACATTAGTATCAAGAAGGAGAATACAGCAGGCTATGCAATAAGATGGGCCTACTTTAACGGAACAATAGACAATAACATTTCAATTCAACTTTATTTATACAGCACCAAATCACAACAACCCTGAGCTCAGTGTCTTTGGTTTTGCCATGTCTGGTGTTTTGTGATTGGGAAGAGAGGTGAACTGGATTACTGAGCATAGCCTGAATCATCCTCCTTTCTGATACCTTCAATGATGATAATTTATTGAATAAGTTGCGTTTTTCGGAGCCTTCAGTTCATCAGGTAAATGTTTACAGAGGTGAGGGACAGAGGGTCATTTCCCCATAGACTTTTATAGAATCTGTCTAATTTGCAACCACAAGTATCGCCCCCTGGTGACCACTAAAGAGAATGCAGAGTTGGGTTTTACTCTTCCTGAAGCCAACTCCACCTTTTTATACAGTCTATTGACACAGCGCAACGGTGGGGTTCAAACTGCACCCACGGTCACTTCCCCTCTGGACACACCCCTGCTCTCGGGGATTCATTATTCCGCACCTTTCGCGAAACAACCACCCGGAGGATTCCGGAGCCCGTTTTGGGAAGCCCCACTTCATCGGCTCCTCCTCCCTGTGCATCTCATCAGTGTGGTGACTCGGGCTCCAGCCTGGGTGGAAGGGGAGGAGCAGGCTGAGGCTGTGTGCTCTGCTCCCATGTTGATATTTGTTGTTTGCGAGGGTGGCAGCGACGTGCGTGGACAGGAACACAATGTGAGCGGAGGGCTGTCGACTGGCCTGGCAGCGCGTTTACCGGGAAAAGCTGTAACTTTTCTTCCAAATCCCTGGCTGGATGTTGACGGTATCCGCGGATGGTTGCTGTAGAAACAGTTGGCCATATGGCTGCTCGGTCGGTGTTGAGCGCAGGGACTCGTTGAGGATGCTGGAGCTCGTCTGAGAGCACCCCACCGTGTCTGGATTTCCCTTCGCTTCCACAACCAACTTATTTTTTTCTTTTCTTAAACCGACGAGCCAAATTAAAAACTCATTTGTTTAAACTTATTTTTTTTTAAAGATGGTGTCATTCGCTTTGTCCTCGGCTCGTAACAAACCCGGGTAACGAGAGGAGAAGCTAAGCGACAGTACGCAGACACGACGACTTTCCCTCGGTGAGTCGAGTCGGCTCGGCGGCGGGCGGAGCAGACATACACCACCCGGGATGTCTGTGACCGTTAAGCCGAAGAGTGCCCTCAAAGGTTCCCAGGGACCATGCAGGACAGTTAGGAGTAAAAACATCGAAGTCAGTACTTGTAACTGTGTGTGGGTGAGATGACTGGCCAGAGGGCTAGTCGTTAATTGCCAGAGTTGGCCAACGTGTATAACGAGAACTTATCTCAGCAACTTGCTAGCCATGTTAGCTCCTTAGCGACACTTTGGATTCGGTTGCCGTGTCGTAGCTAGCCAGGTTGCTTGCTAACAGAGGGGCTGTTAACGTTAAGCTGTGAAATATGAGCGTAAGTTAGCTAACTTTTTTTAATAGCTAAATTTGCATTTTTTACGAACCCGGCTCCATAGCCAGGACCTGGGGCGCTACACAGGTGTAAAGTGAGCTTTAGCCGAGGTTTTATTAATAACAGGAAGTGTGTGCTGCACCCCTCACAAACTTTTTTTTTTTCTTCACCCCCACCCTGTGTTTCTGTGTCGGATAAGTTGCTCTCCTAGCCTGAATGCTAAACTGAACTGGTGTATTTCCTCCACAGAGGCTGCTCTGCCCCGGGATTTGTTCAGCTCTGGGGATTTTAATCAGCCGTTGATGCATCTCGGGGTGTCAGAGTCCATGAGAGAGTGCGAGTACAGCCAGATCAGTACTCGCAGCTCGACACCGATGGAGACCCCGTACAAGAAAAGGACCCCAAAGAAGAGGAAGTGGGAGATCTTCCCGGGGCGGAATAAGTTTTACTGCGATGGCAGGATTATGATGGCCAAGCAGACGGGGGTTTTCTACCTCACCCTTATCCTCATTCTAGTCACTTGTGGACTTTTCTTCACCTTTGAGTAAGTACTGAGCATGTGCGGTCTCCCATTTGCTCCCATCTGCTTTCTATTTGTGCAAAGCAACATTCAGGATTACATTTCATAAGAGCAGGTGCCAGAGAAACGTCTAAGACACAATTCAGTTATGTCACCGGCATCGCCGTGGAGTGGGTGTATCAGGAAAACGTTACTATAAGCCGATGGGAGAGGTGGAGGCATCCATGTTGGGTTTTGTTTTGTTGTTTTTTTTATCTATTTATGTGGGAGGTGTAGCTCGCCAAGTACAGGGTGTGGGTTTCCTTGGTCTTAATCTGTTTACAGGTTATAGTTTACGTGGTTTGCGTGATGATTTCAGCCTAAAGGGGTGAAAGGCAGTGCTCAGTGTCGGCGTCACTATTTTCATGTAACTCTACAGCTAGAGTTCTTCAGGTCGTTGTGTGCAGGCATTCATTTAGCTGGAATGACCTGATCATCTTAGAGTTGCCCGATGAAATTCCAGTGATAAGTTACCCTTCTCAAAGGGAATTGTGCAAAAAATCAGGTCCCTGCTGTCGCTAGTCTTCATTTTAAAATTCCATTATGAACAACACTCCTTGAGCTGTCATTGCAGTGTTTCAGGGTAAATATCTGGAGCTATGGCTCTTTGATTACGGACACTCAGGAGGGGACCTCGGGGTAACAGGTTGAAGTCTCTAAATTGTCTGGACGTCCAGTCTCTGTCAGCAGATTTGGAGACCTGTAGAAACAGCACTTTTGCAGTTAAGGGACTGATGTCTGATCTATAGATATGTAAAACTCATAATATTCTTTACACGGTTCAAATCAGGTGAATGTGGAGCCTGGCACCTTTCTGTCATGAACTTTTTCTGCAGTTTGAGCTACAGCAGCTCATGTGGGGCCAGCCTTTGCTCCCCATTGCTGCCTGTGACTCTGTCGCTGGTTCACTACTGTTTCTTTCTTGCATCGCTTTTGATACATACTGCCCACTTCACACCCCACAAGAGCTGTGGTTCTGGAGAGGCTCTGACCCATTTGTATAGGCATCACAGTTTGGCTCTTATCAGAGTCGCTCAGATCCTTAAGTTTCCCATTTTTCCTGCTTCTAACAGATCGTCTTTGAGGCTGAAATGTTCACTTGTTCTCTAATATATCCCACCCACTAACAGGTGCCACGATGATCGGTGTTATTCACTTCACGTGCCACTGGTCATAGTGATGATTGGTGTGTCATTTCTATACAGCAGCCAAAGATTGTTTTGGAAACAGAACAAGCGGTTATGATAACCAAAATGTTTAAAAACACGTATTTGATCAACTATCAAGGAACAACTCATCATTCAACTTTTGCTGCCGGCAACCTCACCACTGATAGCTTAACTACAGGTGAAGGTTCTCAGTCTAACCGCTAATCGACCACAGTGTCTGTCTCGAATTACAGCCCAACTATCCTAAAATAAGTCCTCTCTTTTTACTGTTTGTATAAAACTTGTAATCAACCGTCAGCATATTCTCCATTCAACCCTTCATCTTCACCTCATCACTGACTAAACCCGCTGTGGTGGAAGTGCACAATGCAGCACATACACAGACTCTGACCTCAGCTGTCTCATTAGCCCTTAACAGTCCCTGTGTCGTCTGCCATCTCTGAAACACATCTATGCTAGATAATAGTCCTGCTCTAATGTTTGCTGTTCAGTCCAAAAATAGTCTTCCTCGGGGTAAAGTGCTTCACAGCTAAAGAATGTTCTATAGGCAAAATGCAGAGGTTAATATTATCTACACTATAGTGTTTCTAATATTGTGTCCACTGTGTGTGTAAATGGAGTTTTGAAATCTTAAAAACAGTTTTCACTGTAATACAATCACCACTTATTACGATAAACTGCATTAAAAAAACCATAAAGGAAGCATTGCATTAGAGTAGATGAATTGCAAGACATTTAAAAATATCCCCATCTGCTCCGGAAAACAAGTGTTTTTAAGAATTTATAGTACTAACGATTTAATTGAAAAGCAATTAATGTTATCTGTTGAAAACTGAAGCGACTCTAATTTTCAGCTCTAATATTTGGCTAAACGAATGGTTGAAATGGATTTTTATGTGTGCCCTTTATTGGAACTCCTTCCCTTGCAGTGCTACACATCTGTAACCTCTGGACCACTTGATCTTTCAATAAATTGTCACTTCAGCAGATACAGACTTAACCCAAGACCAAAGGGCAGACAGCTGGAGGTCTGGACTTAAAACACCCAGCTCCCTGTACAGTGACACAGTTGATAAAATACCATAATGAGAGGTTAACTCGCCGGAGTGTCTGTTTGAACCTGGATTTCCCTCAGCACCCACATGTAGGATGCAAGGTGCTTCCTGATGATACCGCTCCCTCCCATCGGACAGCTTTGCTTCCTACGCAGTGTAGTAAGTGGAGCCGGGTGCCGGGCACTGTCCTGTTTGTTATGACGAGAGGGGGCAGTTTTCAGGGACGGTATCAGGGTTTTTCCTGCCTCAAAGTGAGCCTTTGGGGGATGACTACACAGGAAAGTAAGTAGGAAGTGAGTCCTTGATTTTAGAATCTGTATTAAATATGAACCATGCAGATAAAACAAACAAAGTGTTTAGCTCTTTATTTGTAAAGCAGTTTTTAAAACTTACAGTTGCAAAGTGAAAGTTTTCAGTAAACTGACCTGATGTAAGGAGGACGGTTAAAGGGCTACAACTGCGAAGGCTGTGGATTTGAAATAAGCTGGTGGAACATCTGAAAGTCTCTGATCTGATGGGTGAAAAAGTCACAGTAAACTAGAATTGGGGGCAGAATTAAAAGGTGTAATGTGCTGTGGGGTGATGTGCATATAAGGAAAACAGAAGTGGCCCAAGGATTGAAGCCTGAGGGACGCCACATTGGAGTAGCAGATGAAAACATGTAGTGCAGATCTTAATACTATCGCTGAAGTTTATGTGGGATAAGTATAAAAACCATTCGAGAGCAGTGCCAGAGATGCAATCAATGTGTTGGCTAGAAGGACATGGTTAATGGGAGCAGCGCCTTGAGATGGTAGGCTCTTCAGTTTAGTCCAAAACATATCAGTTCATACTCATTTGATGTGTCAGACATCAACGCTCAGTGCGCTCCTGCACAAACATTCTTAATCTCACGAGTTTCACTTCCATAAAAAGATGAATGAATAAATAAAAATGAGCAAAGCAATCAAATGTTTCAGTCTGACCAAAAAACAAACTTCAGTGTGTAACCGCGAGGCCACGTTGAGCTTCACGCTGTCCACCCTGTCTAACTGTCCCTGCCTGCAGGCCGGCCGAGTCCTCCTACCTCCCCTCCTCCAGCTTTCTCCCATCAGCTGAAAGGAGACATTTATCAGACAGGGTGATAGTCAGCAGACCTGCACATTGGCTTCTGTTGTCATTAACTGTAATGCATTTCGATTAGTTGTGTTTTCCTTCCCTCGCTCCCAGTTGTCAGCATAGAGAGGAACATCTACTCGCTTTCTAGTGGCTTTTGCTGTCTTTGTTGCTTCGTGTGCTATTAGTTCTTTCTTGTTTTTTCATTTTAGCCTTGGGTTTGATAAAACGGGCTTTACATGTATTTAAAGACGTTCTTATTTCAGGGCCCCAGAAAGAGTCAGCAGATGGTCAGTGAGGGCTGCAGACGTGTACACTACATTAACCATATTTCCTTTTTCCTGCTTGTTTTCTTAGTGTCTGTCTGAGGGGTGCTCAGCCATGCACAATAAACCCTGTTAGTTACCGGCAGACTTTGCTCTGTTTATTGTTCTGTTGCTGGCTCCCCCAGACGTACATGTGGGCTGTTGTTCCACATGCTGCCTTCTCTCCTTTATGTCTCGTAAAAGTTCACTCAGGCAGATGTTTGAAGGGTTGTTCTGAAGCACAGTTTGGGGCTTTAATAGAGGACAACAAATTGGCTTCAGTACTGTTTGCAGCTGAAAAACTATAGACTGTTGCAATGTAGGTACTAACACAGGACTGGGTTGTGACACTGAGCAATCTGTTGAATACTGAATGACCTTTAAAGATAAATCCATTATGTAGGGTGCTGTGCATGAGGAATCAAACCAACATCTCTGTGGCTGCAGGACAGCTGCTCTACTATCCGAGCCACCAGAAATATAGTCTTGGTGACATTAGAGCTAAAAATCTAACGGGCAATTCTTCAACAGCAAAGGTGGCTATTGTCCTCCCTCTGCCCAAAGAACCAATCAAAGCATGCAGGTCATTTGTGTTGGTCGCAGGCATATCTGCTGTTATCATAGTACACATGTAGGGTAGTGGACTTAGTCTGTATTTTTATTGCTGCTGTAGTGTAACAGTGTGAAAATCGTTTAAAAATATTTAGGTCTAAAGTAGGGCAGGGTGATATGACCAAAAATATCTATCATGATATACATATGAAAATTTGCGATAACGATATTACTGACGATATAATTGACACGAGACAAAATACTTTGCAACTCCACAACTTTATTAGTGCAAAAAAACCCCATCAATGTATTTTCACTTAAACAAGCAGCTGTTTTTTATGTGCATTA
>NW_005187489.1:2432201-2448913 GCF_000239375.1 Pundamilia nyererei
GCATGCGCGTTTTACCCATATTCTATCGCTATATTTCATTTTCTTATCGTTGCCCAACATTAAACTGGTGTTACTGTGAACAGTATGATATGGCCCAGCACTAGTCCAAAGTCACAAAAATGTTGTTGTTGTTGTTTTAAAATCAGATTTGAATGTTACAGCTCTGCTTCCATTCATTCACAAAGAAATCATCCTGGACAATGACGCCAAGTTGGCGAGTTAATTCAAGACAGATTACAGTTTGAAGCAGATGGTGATTTAAAAAGACAAATCAGAAACATCCACATTGGACAGACTTAAAAAAAATCCTGTGCAGCACAATAAAGCGTGGAAGACATTTGTTGCCTCTGTATTTATATTGCTGCTGAATGATGGTGATATTGTTTATATGCAGTGGAGGCTTATTACAACCCTTAAAACTAATGCTCGCCATTGTATGTTTGAATGGTCGGCTGTGTCTTTTCCTGGACTGTTTAAGGCTGTTCTTGTGTTCCATTGAAATGATTGATTTGCATTTATCTGTCATGTATGGGAAGTTACTGTTGTCAGTACAGAGGGCCCTGTCTGTCTTGAAACTCGTGCTGATTTTGGTGAAAGAGTCAGGTTGTTTTTGTACCTTTTTTATCACCTGTCCATCAGGTGTGTTGGTTAAATAAATGTATGTACTGTGTTTAGTACCTATGAGCAGTAAGGCTGAGGCATACAGGCTTCACCAGGGGTGAAAATGATTTAGTGAAAATCAGTGAAACCGTTTGATTTTGTTATTACAGGAATGTGAACCTGCAGCAGTTTGCATAGCTGCTGTTGTCTGATTTCCATACATTCAAACTGACTTTGTAATTTCACTTTAAGCAAAACAACGTGGAAAACAGCTTTCACGTACCCGTCTTCTTTAATCCTTTCTTTCGAGTGGTGTTATTGCTGTCTTACAGTGAGAACATTGGACACGGCTCACTTGTTACCATGTGGAAATGCTTAGAAAAAGGTAATCGCAAAACACAAGTATGTGGTCAGGAAAATGAGGCGGCACATTTACTTGATATTGGCATATGCAGGCTGCTGCTCTTTTCAGCGATACAGCTATTCGTTTGGCTCTGATTTAGCTGTTTGACATGTTTAGTCACATCTAATTTAGATCTTAAAGAAAAGAGCGGATGCTCTCAGGGAAGCAAAAAATTACAGTGTGCAGCAGGAGTGCTGTGTAACTCTACTCAGATCAGGTCCCTGTACAACATACAAGAACTAAATCCCTGGATCCAGATGGACTGGTTTGATTTTTAAATGTTTTTCCCCTGATCATCGCGATGTCTCTGAAGTTTCAGTTTCATTTAATGTGTGTTTTTAAAGGCCGAGGTGAAACATCTCATTCTGCTCCATCTTGTAATTGTAAAGAATCCTTTTCAAAATTCCTGGATTGACTCCAAAGTTTAGCCAAGTCACACCTCGAATTTCATGTAAATTCATCATTAAAGTGAGTCAGCTGAGAAATCCACAAACAGGTAAACTGAGCCGATCACATGACCCGTGGAAGAAACAAGTCCAGCTGCCTCTGAGCAGCCGTCCAGCCTGCTTTGTGGCTGTCACAGCGTCTTACTCACAGATATCCTTCATTTATTTACAGCTAAGCACTACTTTACTGTAAACTAAACACTGTAACAATAATGTTAGCTAAGCACCAGCCTGGAGACCTGCTGTCAGCTGAATCTGTGATACTGGACCAAAATTACAATCTCAGATTTGCAAAGGTTTATTTATAGCTGGTACTGAAACACACAGCTCTTATTGTTGTGATTAAAATACTCTTTAAGAAAAGAATCTAAGGACACAAAAACACTGATTCTTAAATACACACAGATGTGTACACGACACAAATATGTCCTTTTTAAATTGGTGGCACATAAGTGGGATCTTGTACAGAGACCTGAAACATTTAATCCAAAATAATCGTTCTCTCTTAATGGGTTTATACAACGGCCTATTAAGAGCTGAACAAACACACAGGCTGGGATCTGGTTCCGTTCGGGCATTTCTGCCATTTCATGAATCCACCAGTGCTTGTATGACTGCTCATACATGTATATACACCAGACTTGTTAGCAAAAGCCATGTTGGTGCCCTGTAGCTACAAATCTAATGTAGTGAGAACTAGGGCTGCACGATTAATCGTTAGAAAATCGCGATCTCGATTCATACTTATGTGCGATCTCATTTCCAAATGACAACAATTTAAAAAAAAAAAAAAAAAAAAAGAAGAAAAAAAAAGACGACGATTGTACCTCATTTTGATCCGGGATGTACTCTGCATGAAAATAAGCGCTCACTATTCCTGCTCAACAAATGACAAGGGCGGAGCCTTATACCACGTGATACAGAAGCTGTGCCGTGTGATGCTAAAATTAGCAGGGAAAAACAACGGAGAGCACGTCAGGGATGACGAGAAAGTGACAGGAGAAAATCCGTCCCGGTCAACCACCCAAACATCAATAACGGGAACCTTATACAGCGCTTCCCTATACCCGTCGAACTCCTGCAGGCACAAAGAAATTACGGAGGCCATCACTTATCACCTGACCAAAGATATGGCCCCATCAACACGGTGCAAAACGAGGGATTTAGGAAAATGATCAACACCCTAGACAAACGCTACACAGTGCTGTCCTGCAACTATTTTTCTATTGTTGCACTACCTGCTCTATACACGCAGCGTCGAGCAACGGTGGAGACGGAATTTCAAGCAGTACAACAACAAAACGTGAGACATTTGTTGTTTTTATGTTTATTTATTGTTTTTATGTTCAGTCTCAACTGTTACGAAGTTGATGTGCAATTAATAAATGCAATAAATATTTATACTGGAAAAGAGAATCGTGAGAGAATCTTGATCTCAATTCAAAGCCAAAAAATCGTGATTCTCATTTTATGCAAAATCGTGCAGCCCTAGTGAGAACGATGAAATGCTAACGGTCTGTTTCTACGCTGTTGATTCTGAGTAATACCCTAGAAGAATAGTAAGTGTTTGTTGCATTCTGGGCCATAATGAAAAGTCATTTTTTGGAGTGTCACAAGACGAGCTGTTGCACAACAGTCTTTGTCCACAGTCACACCCAGTGTAGACAAGCTTTCCCAGGAAAAGCATTCCTCAAACTGAGCTGTCAGCAGTGCGCTGCCATTCTAGATTTACCCTCCCTGGCTTCCACTCAGCTCATTGGCAGAAATGAAACGGTTCACTTGGCGGCACGATACTCTGGTTTTACGACACAGACACTGGGCAGGTCGTACTGGACTGTTTTAGTGATGAGTAAAACTTTTTCCATCTTAGCCCCGATTCAGATACCTCATCCTCAGGCGTCTGCCAGTGCTGAATATTGATTTGATACCAGAGTTAAATGAATCAGCTGGGTTCATCAATGTTCGGAAGAGACTGGGAATAAATCCTTATGTATAAGGCAAATGAAATGCGACAGACAGTGGGACAAAATACATTAGAAACAAAAAGCTTATTCAGGTTATTTCTTTGGGTTGTTTCAGCTCAGTGTGAGAATGCAGAGTTTATGCAGCGAGGTGACCTGATGGGCTTGCGTTTCAACTTCAGCTTTAAAATTTTGTTCAGACTTCATTGTAAAAACTTATCAGCTGGGACTCTCATGACACCACCAAAAATGGAGGAGCTCTCTGAAACTATTGAGTGTGGCTGGAGAAAATGTTAAGTTCATGCAAGTAACTCCTGTCACTCCACGTACACTCTTTGGCTATCACTAAAAAACTTCGTAGGTTCCGATTTAATCCACAGGCAGCAATTTGCCGCTCACCGCCCGGGTGGGGAATACACATCTTTCCCTGGTGACCTGTGGTTGCCAGATGACCGCTAACCTGTCTCTAGTCCCGTGTGCCTAGTGTTTCAGCTCTCTTGCTAGCAACGCTGCTGCTGATGTATGTTTAGTAAATGGATCAGCAATAGATCGTCTCATTGACACGGATCAGCTGCTCCGGCTTTCAGAGCCAGGATGGGAGCGATATCCGATCCAGTTATCAGGTTGCCGCTGCCCAATGAAAAACCCGACAGTCTGATGTGGGTCATTTAGAAGTAAATGTGTTCTGCATACGTTTTAATCACAGCTGTCTCTTCTGCCTTTCTCCTGCGCTCAAACCACCAAGTCTGTCCAGGCTTTGCTTTGAATTCTGTCAAGCCTTTAGTCGTCGCTGCACCCACTGTTTTTCATGCCACTCTTCTGAGCTGGCACCAGCTCCCTGTGCCAGAGGTAACTGACGGGACCTCTGGCACATGTTTAAAGGTTATTCTTGTAGATGTTTCTCTAAAGCACGACTGACCGAAGCTGTGCCGCTCACTGCTGACATTTTTCTGGCGTGTAGCAGAAAGTGGTGAATGCACGAAGCAGTCTGGGCAAAAATGTAAGCATTTGCAGAAGCTTGTCATGTTCAGTTGTTTCATTGACAAATGACTTGGCCTGCAGCTAAGTGGAGGTTCACGTTCTGCCCTTGCCTCCATCCAAAGCAATCAAAATGTAATAAAAAAACAAAGCTGACAAAGCCTTGTATCCATGTAGCCCAGATGAGTAATGAGACTTTAGAATGAAAGGCCACAAAGCCAAGTGCTCCAAGTGCATTATTAACACATTGTTAAGCACATTACTGGACACTTTGGTGCTGCGATATCATGGAGGATATCTCGGGGCACAGCAGTACCATATAGTCTCCTTTCGTGAAAGCACAGATTTAAAAACAAAAAACGTCCAGGTATCGTATGTGCAGGAGGATGTCCGTGTTTTTTTTTTTTTTTTTTAAATAGATCACAGGATATAGATTTCCTTCAAAGCTGCATGACAGAAGAAGAAATAAAAAAGGGGTTTATCTCAGGTGACAGTGAAAGGACGGCGAGGGAACAGTGCTGAGTCACATGGTCACATCAAGCAGAGATGAAAGTCCCCCAAGCTTAACTCCCAGCTGAGTTTTGAAAAACTGGTCGGCATCATAAGAGGATTTAATGGGAAATGTGATAACGGTAAATCTGGATTGGATTATTGTTAAGATTAGTACACCCATTGAGAGGCAAATGAGTAGAAAACGCTCTGTTGAGGTACAAGGCCCAAAAGTATTTGGACAGTTTGCCTTTATATTTTTGCCCGTGAGCACAGCGATTCTAAATCCCATCAGTTAAAATGAGATTGAAGTGCAGACTTTCAGCTTGAATTCCTGGAGTTTAATGAAAGAATTGCATAAATTGTTTAGGGATCCCCTGTAGTTTGTGGTTAACACGTGAAAGAGCCCCAGTTTGAAACTGGGAGGAGGCATACATCTCTGGGAGGGCATCAGTAAAAATCTGGGGAATCAAACATGCAGATCCATCTGCTGTGGTAACCTCTTTCAATTAAGGGAGCAGCTGTGAAAAGCTATTAACTGTTTAGGAATTACAGCCCCAACTTTCAAGGATCAAAAGGAGTTCAGATCATTTTAAATAGAGTGGCAGTTTTAATACTTGGATGAAAAACTGTTGTGTGCTTCCTCCCTTTAGAAGCTCTTCCTTCAGTGTTGTCTTCAGTAACTGAAAAGCTGCTCTGTTGGGTTGAGGTCAGGTGACTGAATCTGAGCACAGACCTGCTCCACTGGCAGCCATACATGTTCCTCCCATAAGATTGTGTCCCTCATGTTTTACATGTGGCGTGCTTGATATACCTGATTGTAGCTTTGGCATGCTGTGGAAATAATAACTGCACAGAGGAGCCTTTAATTCAGTGGTGCTACACAGAGCATCGCAGCTAAAACGAGAGCTGTCTGTTTGCAGACCAACTGTTTGTTTAGTTTGGAGAAATCTTATAATTGTATGAATCTGACAGCAGCTGTCGACTGTCTCTACAAGTGATGTTTGCAGCATGCAGAACTGAGTTTCAGCTGCTAATCATGATTTATTATTTATTATCAATACAAAAAATATGCTGTGTCATAGATTAAACTGGGAGTATTTAAAGTAATTAGTTAACTGGTTTTCCCCGTCCAGTATGTGTGTATGTGAAGGACAACGTGAGAGCATTTTAGGGACAAAGGTCAAAAAGTTGAGCGTCCGTGTTTAATGTGAAACAGATATTGTGTGTTTGTAACAATCTTCTGATTCAACTCATTACTAGTTACTGTGTGATGTGGCTGTTTGCCTGTCATGTCATTACAGTGTTTGCCTGAGGAGTTGCCTGTTAGTTTTATTGCAGGCAAAATATAGAGATGGAGAAATCAAGCTGTACACTCACTCACCGACAGTCCCTATAAATAATTATCAGTATAAGCTGGAAAGAGAGCAGTCATCTGTCACCTTTGCAGATGGTGCGTAGGCTGTATCTAAACCACCATGACATCACCTGGTAGTTTGTCAAGTCCTCTTTTGAGGTCCTAACTTCTGCGTTTTAGCCATCATATTCATGGCTCAGTCACAGCGAAGTAAAGCTTCCCTGCATTTATTATCTAGTTTATTTTTAAAAGGAAGCATAACTAACAAAGTGAGCATCATTTTATAACATCAGTGAGCTCACAGTAGAGGCATTGCTGGAGATCAGTGACATGTCGGATTTTCACATACACTTTGTGCAGTGAGAGGATTTACTCCCTGCTGCCTGTTAGGAGCACACTGCTCTTACTTCAGTGATGTTAGTAAATTAGAAATGAGGTTCAGGAAGACTGTTTCTCTTTCCCTATATTTGTACCTCTGCCTCTTTAGTTGCATGTACACGAATGCTGAAGGGGCCTGCAGAAATGTTAGCGGGCCTCTAGCAGCTGCTGAACCACAGTGGAACCGACTGGGTCGGATCATTTGTTGTTAAAACTTATCATTTCTACCTTCGTATGGGTGACAGTTAGGGCTGCCACAAACGATTATTTTGATAGTCGACCAGTCACCGATTAATTTTGCGATTAGTCGACTAATCAGATCATCATCCATTGGAAGTAAAACGTACAGCTTATTGCACCAGCAGCACCTGCTCTTATATAACTATCATTAGCTTACAGCTTTAAGTGTTTAAGGTATGTGCTAACTAAAAATAAAGACAAGATGGTAGTTTATTAAATTTTAATGAAATTTGCAGATTGTTTCGGTGAAGTTTAATAAACTCCTTGCTATCTAAAATATAACAGGACACCGGAGTATATTCTCGAGCATCTCACACTTCTGATAATCAGCTGTCTGCTTGACATTTATTCAGCTGTGTAAAAACGTTAATCTCAGCCAAACCGATTTACTCAGGAACAAATAAAATACTGAAAAAAAAGCCAAACAATAACATTTTTAAGTTATCTAAGTGCCTTATATATCATGTTTAACCTGAGTAGCGAACGAGGGCGGTGGGTTTGAAGCCAGGAGTCCGGTGTTCTCACGGCTCTAGTGAGCCTTGCCCCGGCTAGCTATCAAGCTAGTGAGTAACAGACGTCTCCGAAAACGTCGGAGCGCTTTTGAAAATATGTGGTGTCTTGATAAACTGAGCAGATATTTGAGGTTTACACAGCTACATTCTCGCCTGAAAACATATTAAACGTTTATTTTGTGACCCAGAAAGAATAATAAGAGTAATATTAAAACTAACTAGCTGCTGCCATTGTTGGAAACTGAGCTGGGCTGCGCTATGAATTCTGGGACACAGCTTCTTCTTCTTCTTCTTCTTCTTCTTCTTGCATCCTTGTACATGCAATGCTGCCATCTTCTGTTTCAGTCCGTTATTACACTCTTAAATCCTACTACTTATTCCTGCGTCTTTTGTGATCTTACAAAGCTTCAAACGACGCGTCGACTATTAAATCAGTCGTTGACGATTTTGATAGTCGACTAATCGTGGCAGCCCTAGTTGACAGCACTGATGTGTCGGAGTGGACACAGCCGACTTTCTGTAAACAGGAGCTGAAACTGAGCTTTGATTTTTACATTCACATATGAAACTCTGCTGTACAGTTCACTAGACGCCAGCTTACAAAGGTCCTCTTTGGTGTGGAAACCTTTTAAATGTTTAAACAAACAGGGCAGCTGTTCATTTTAACTTGCGTTTAATAGTGAAAGTTAATTCCCCCCCCCCCAGTACTGCTCACCGTCTTTTATCAGGATTAGTCTTTTTTAGTATAGATGACAAACGAGGAAATGAACAGGTTTTGTAAAATAACACAACAGACTCACTGCGAGCTGGGTGAACTCACAGCATTGAGTTCACTCTGCTCATAAACTTCGTCAAAGGCCCATAAACTCGTAGGTTGTAATAAATAACAGGCATTTTTTCTGTTTCACTGTCACTGCGATGATACCAACATCAGATAAGTCACTATTTGTTCTTATTTAGGCACATGTATTGAGATTTCCCCTGTGGTCTTTGTGGATCACATCAACAGCAGTTCTTTGTCTTTATTAATCAAACGATTTCTTGAGACACCTAAAAGGGCTGTATCGAAGCAATCGTGCTGTCTTGTCTCTCTCTTTTTTTTTTTTTTTTTTTTTTTTAATGTATTTTTGTGGGTTTTTTCTTGTTCCTTGGAAGCTTCAGCCTCACTCCTGTGGCTGTTTCCAGGGTAACCACATCCCCCTTCGAAATTTACCATGTCTGACATTGGATACTGTCCGTCTCCATGGCAACAAAGGCCCAGTTAAATATAAGATTTTGTGTCAAGTAAAGAGAAGTAAAGATGCAAATTTGAATTTCCTTGTGAATTTCTGCTCGTTTCAAAGCTTGAAGGCAGTGAGAGTGGCCTGTAGGCTTTACGCTCCGTGTTCGGTTGCTGATAAAGGTTTTTTTAAAGACTTTGTCAGGAAGATCTTAAACCAGGCGAGATGTTGGTTGCCTAGAGCATGTCCGTGTTTTTCTATCGATCCATGTGGATAGAAGAGGCAGGCTTCATGTCGCTCCTGTCCTGCTCCTCTAATGGCTTTAGTGCTTAATCTCTGCCCAGCTCTACCCACCTGTCACTTTCTATCACACATGACTGCCTTTTCATTATGTTCCCCATGTCTGACACATTGAGACACAGCACCTGAGGACACAGGCAGCAGGTTTTCGCTCTGCTCTCTCAGACTTCTCTGTAGGCATTCGCTGAATGACAAGTTTTGAAATGTAAGACATGTTTTTGTTTGCCACAGAGCGCACATTCACGTGCACTTTGTTGGTCAGCAGAAAGAGAACCTTCCCCGCAGTCCATCATGTATTCATTTCTAAATGATCGTTTCAGCTTGATTTTGATTACTTCAGAATTGTGCAGATCTCAGCTTTGGGTTAATTGTTACAGATGCAGCACCCTCACACGAGGTCTGCCAAGCTTTTTACAACTGTAACGATTTCCCATTAGCACTTCTAATTAGAGGATTCATTAATGTGGTGTGTGACCAATCATAGTGAATAGAGGCAAGATTGAGCAGGCGGATGAAAAGATGCTCTGTAATGACACAAGACTTTGAAATTGTGTGTTTCCATGGGACAGATGTAGACTGACAGAGGCAGGCTGTGGGTCTCTGTCAGCTGCTGTGATTCACCCTGTGAAGATCTGATATCCAGAGTCTGGGACCTGCCACAGAGAGGGCTCTGTCACCATGAGACTGAAGTTTAGACCAGGGTTAGTTAAGGTTAGTTTAACCTAAAGAGAGCTGCGTGTAAATAACTGCTGGGTCGCCTCCACAGTTATATGAGAGAGCGATAAAGTCACCGATTGCTCCAGCTCGCTGCTGCTACACGTGGTTATACACCCTACTGAATTATGGGAAGTACATGGCTTGGAGTCCTGAATAAACTGCCATGATGTGTTTGAAATGATCTTAGATTAGATTACTAGTTTGTGCATTTTAGGTTAAAGAAAGTGAAAAAGTTACTTAGACACCACAAGGTTAAACAAACCATCAAGAGAAAAAAGCAGTTTGGACGGCATGGGAAAGTTCTGAATGTCAACAGGAGAATGAGCTCGATGGAAACATTTTTTACGTTTAATGTTCTTTGCTAAAAATGTGTTTTTGGCACCAGCACAGTCCTCTCGGTGCAGTTTGATTTGTTTCCAGTCTTTCAGTTACAGCTAAGTTTCTAAAAACACACATTTTGCAGCTTCTTAGCAGTAGAGCAACTTAGAGCAGTTTCCCAGTCAGCTTGTGTCTCCCAGCTCAGAGGGATCAATGGCAGGGCCGGCTCCATAGTCCAGTTCTCCTGTCCCCGTCCCTCATGCTCCCCTCTGTCAGTTTAGCTGCACATTTAATCACTGTGCTGCTCAATATAAGAAAAGAATTTAACTGCACGTGTGTTTCACTACACGAGGAAAAAATGCTGCTCGATTCAATGAAAGAAATCTGTCGGCACAACTCTGAGCTTAAACTGTAAAAAGATCTGTAGATTTACAGGAACCCTTCTCAGTGCTCATTTTTCACTGTCCTGGAATTATAAAGCAGAAAGGTTTCGGTAATTCACCAAAAATACCCTGGTTTTTTTTATTTACATTCATGGATTTTACTGTGGACACGCTATTAAAAACAAACCAAAACATAAATTTCTATTGGGGGGGTGGACAACTTCTGTCATTTGTTTTTCTGTCATTGTAGTGTGAAAGACTGTGGGGACGTCCTCATCAGCAGGACGAGCAGTAAAACCTAAACTGAGAATACAGTTAGAAGACCAAAATCTGTGTCCTCCTTCACGTGTTGCAGAGATGTCCTGTGGGCCTCTTTGCCTCTTGGCCTTATGTTTAAAACCTGCAATTTATAGCATAGGCCCTAGTTGGGTTTTTATAAAAAAAAATTATACTACTCATATAAGTATGTGATAAATACAGCACAACGAGCAATATGAGAGTATTTAAACACTAAAACACACGTGGAGGTGAAGAGCAGCCTGATTTGTGCACATTTTAATATTTACAGTTGAATTGGTGATGATATTTTTTCAGATTTCTATAAATAAAAGTGGGCTGCACTGCTGCCTCGTCCCGTGACGAGAACATGCTCTGTTTGATTGGTGTTAGAGGATGATATCTCTGCTGTGGTGAGTGTAGAAGCAGGAGGTGTGAAGCACACAGAGTGTCCACGTCCTAAAAAGAGAAGGCAGCGTTTTTAAATCATTCAAAACTTATATTGACGTAAAAGAAATGAGATTCAAATTTGAAGCAATGAATTACCAAGGAGAGCAGGAGAAACGGCATCCTGCTGGGAGCCGTGCCGTCTGCAGCCTCCCACTGACAGTCGAGAGCTCTGTGTCGCTGTGGATGCAGAGAGCAGCAGGACTGGACTGTCTGCACTCAGCCAGGGTACAGCTCAGGTCAGCTTCAGTCTTTCTGAGTCATAAAATCTTTTACTTGGTATTCATCTCACAGAGCCTCTTATCTAGATTTTATTTTTAACTTCACACCAAAATGAACTGATGGCGGCAGGATGTGTAACTTCTACACTCTTTTCTTATGAGAGGACAGAAGACGCTGGATCCCAGTTCAAATGTGCGTCTACTCAGACCACTATCGCTAGAAGAACCCAGCATGGCAAATCTAAATATGGCCCAGTTCAGCAGATTAACTGGTGTTGGCACATATCATACCCCTAAGGTGCTTCATCTGAAGACCAGCGTGATAAAACCAACCTGAGCTGGAAAAAGAAGCCGATGCTAAACATCTGCACTTTCTCTGCTGGCCGCTCGAGGCTGGTTCCAAGACGAGTCGAGCTGCATAGTACAGCATGAAAAACCATGTTTACTGATTCACTGGTGTGTGTGCTTACTTAGTGGCCCATGAAGTTTATGGGTACAGCTCAGTTACCCAAAAATGTGTTCAAAATACAGAGCACAAAACTGGTGAGTGACATCACACTGCGAGTAAAAGATAACGAGGGAAAAAACATGCACGCTGCATGGTTTGCTGTTTCCATAAACTGCGTAACATGTCGGCGGCATGTGCTCAGTCCTGCCAGTGTGGCAGTGCTGCTCTGCATTCCTCAGCAACATCCCTCACAGCATACGGCTGCCACATGTTCCTTCAGCCGTCCTTGTCTGGAGTAGTTCCTCTTTGCAGACCTCAAATCTGATCCAGCAGACCACAGTGTAACAGATGAAATGGGATGCAGCAGCCTGTGTCCTGCCTCTGTGGGACCTAAATGTGATTACTGTAATAACCACCTGCGCTGTTGGATGTTTAATGGGATTATGTGAGTTTGTCTCATTAAAGCAGATTAAAACACAGGGGACTGACTCTTACATGTGTGTCGGTCTATTAAGCGGTCATATCCACTTACTGGTCATTAAGCAGCGAGAGTTTGGTGTTTCCACTTCATCGGTTTCCGCGCTCGTCTCCGCTGGTGTCCGTTATGTGCTAACGATTAAATCGAGCTCGGCAGCCTGCCGGCGTTTGTCCAGTGTCACACCAAGACTGCGTTTCTGCCGTCATTGTTGCTCATCTTTTCCTCATCGCCTCTCCTTGTCCTACAGTTGTCCGTTCCTGGCGCAGCAGTTGACTCCAGTCATCCCGGTCATAGGAGGTGTGCTGTTTCTGTTTGTGCTGGGGACGCTCCTGAGAACGAGCTTCAGTGACCCCGGAGTGCTGCCCAGGGCCAGCCCAGACGAGGCCGCCGACCTGGAGAGGCAAATAGGTAAACCCCCAAAACACTGGGATCAAAACCTGTTACTGAACTGAAGTTTGCATTTTTGTGCTACAATAAAGGGAGACCTATATTGGTCACATCACACTGTTTAGTTATTATTTGATTAGATTATAGGTACATGAGCACGTGGCTCATGAGCATTCTGTGTGTGTTTAGTGTTTGTTTTCGGGAATCCAGCTCGACTGACTGTAACAGCACTTTACATCCAGGATGAGATGAGTTCTTGGCGCTACTTTAACCAAATGGGCTTTGATGTAACGCTTATTCATAAATTATCTTTTGATAAGTTCCAAATCTAATTTGTCATATGAAAGATAAGACTGTTGATGCATTAGGAGATACTTGATATGAGGTAAGTGAATTACTGGCAGCAGAGCACAAGCATGAGTCAAAAAACAGCCAAGATTATTTTGAGATGTGGACCTGTTAATGAAATTTGTTGCTGTGTCACTGAGTGTTTTTTTTTTTTTTCCCTGCTGTTTGATTCTATTTTGTCACCAAAGCAAACTGCAAAATCAGCTGATATGTAGAAAAGAAAAACCGCGTGCGTAATGTCGTATCGGTGCACAGATACTGAGGCGATGCATGTACGGGTGCATTACTACAAGCTAGTGCTAGGAGGCTGCTGGCAATGTTGAGAAACGTGGACAGCAGTTAAAGATGAAGGCCCACTTCGCTGTGAGCACGCCTAAAAGTGCTGCTTCTCCCATCTGAGAGACTTGGTGGCAGTAGCAAACGTTTGATTACACATCAAAGGTGATGGCAAGCTCTGAAGTCACTGAAATGAATTCTTTTTATTTAAATTAGAGCTGCTGAAGTTGTGCTTTGTAGCTTGATCCAAGCAAAATGTAAAGGGAGGCAACTGACCTGATCAGAAGTGAATTGGACAAAGATTGATGGAAGTCACTAAACTCTTCCAACGATGGGAGTGTAGTCTGCTTCCTGAGGCTTCATTCAGAGAAGGAAAGGAAACAATCAAGGGTCCTCCAGACTGGAATTTGCACTGGAAACTGTATCCATTTTAGTTACTGACTCACTGATCTGTAAATGTGTCCAGCTGCTCTGTAGCTAAATGGATTACCACCACTTAACTGATGGTTTAACTTTGCAAAGCCTATTTTTAAAGCCTTCTTTAAAGTTCTGCTGTTTTTCTTTTCTTTTTTTGTTTTGTATTTGGAATGCAAAGCTCCCGTTTCCCAGCCATGGGTCTTTTTCCGTGCTTCAGGCCACTAGGGCCTCATTAAACAAACTCTGGACCGGCTTAATTAATCTCATTAGGAGACTTAAAAGCTTTTGGAGGGAAGGTACAGTACAGAGAGCTCGGAGCAGCGGGGCTGAGAAAGAGCTGTGCAGAAGTATGTTATGTTGGATTTCCAGAGGATAAACAAATGAAAGGCCGAAAATATGAAAAATGTTGACCCAAATACCTCTTTACCCCCTCTACCCCCACCCAACTGGCTTTTGTGCTGTGCATTTCCAAGCAGGCGGTCTCCAAACTGGAACCTCTTACTCACAGACTGATGATTGATGTCTGGCTGATTCTTTGTGCACAGGTTGTGAAATGATTAGAGGCATTAAGCAGCATACGATAATTTTTTGTTTTGGTATTCATTCCCATCATATTTAACTCTTCTTTGTAACCTGTAGATGCAGGATTTGCATGAATTAGGATAGGTTCAAACAATATTACAGTCAAATCTCTACGCGGGTCCCAAGTGAAAAAACGACAGACATGAGAATCATTAGCCGAAATGTCTTTCGGTCATTCACTAAGGTAACCTATGGGTGTATATTAAGATTGCTGTGCCACCAGAGTGTTCACCTTAATTTTTACGTTCCAGGATTGTAGTCTATATTCCATCCAATCCTCTGCATGACAGTAGATTAATAGGCTGCCTAATTATTGGTACCATTGTAGATCTTATTATGTGCAATTTGAAAGAACCTCACCTGTAATGGCATGAGGGTCTCACACACATGCACACGCTTCATACGTGGTAAAAACTTTGTTCAAATGTGTTTTCCATAGAGCTCCTGTCTCTTCTCACACCTCCTGTTACTTTTTCCATTCAAACACTATCGTCTCCTCCTCTTGGGTGCATGCTCTCACAGTTCTTTTTTTGGTTCTGGCGATGGCGTGGAAGCTTGATATGCAAGACATTAGCAGCACATGTGTTAGCTCTTAACTTGATCATCCCTTTCAAGTCCCAGCAACAACTAGCCCAGCATGTGCCCGTCTCTTTCAGGCACTCTCATCTTCACAGCTGGGATTTAAAAGAGAGATTTAAAAAGCAAAAAAACAAAACCATTTTTGTCTAGTTTTCAGGTGTCATGAATTTCCACAGGCATGCTTTTGTCGTGCGCTCCTTCTTCAGTTCCTCCTCTCTTACTTGCAACACGACTCACTCCTGGCAGCCTTATCTTCTGATTCAGACGGCTCTCATCTCTCCTTTTTTTTATTTATTTATTTTTTATTTCAAACCTAATATGTGCTTATGTAACTGTGCAGATATTCATAATAGCGAAGCAGCTTTGTGAGCAGGGGGAACTTAACATGCGCTGCCATAATGTAATGTCTCTGCTCCGCTCCAGGCCTGTTTCCCATGTGCTCAGGTGCTGCTTTGGTTTCTTTTTTTCCTATAGCATTACTACAGCCAACTCTACATCCACCCTTATTTCTTTTGTTAACCATTTACTATATTTATGTTCAGTATCCACAGTACTACGCTGCTTTAGGATACATGAAATCAAACCTCTGCAAACGGCGCTGACTCAGTTTTATGAATGAGCAGAAATTGAGATGTTTTTGGAAATGGACACCTGTGTTTGTATATTGACCGAGTCCTCTGTGTGTGTGTGTGTGTGTGTGTGTGTGTGTGTGTGTGTGTGAGAGAGAATCCCAGGTAAAACAAGGTGATGGTGCTGAGCACTAAAGTAACCAAAGCTAAAACAAATTGTGGAAAAAACAACAACTTTGTTAACGGAAATATAAATCAGAACTAGATATTTCAGGAAATTTTGAATGCATTGCATGTTTTGTGTTCTGAGTGCATATAGCGCCATAAATCCCTTACCTCATACATAAATAATGATGTTTTCAGGTTAAAGTACTGCAAGGGTCAAAAATGACACCACTTTATTGATCGGTTGGCTCAACACCAGAGTTACACTTTCTTTCCTCTACATTTCACTAAAGGCTTCCCCTGCCAAATTGAGACCGTGTGTACGGTACGAGACATCGAGGCCTCTCAGCATCCCTGCATTCACGATGCTGATGCTCGACCTGTGATGCCATCGTCGTGAGCGGATATTCAGAGTGGTCGGCCTGGAGTTTTGCCTAAATTCCTGAATCAAATATGCGGCATGTTTGGACAAGCAGACATTTGAGAGTTATGAGACATAATGCAGTTTTTGTGATCCACATTCTCACTGTCCTGTCACTCTGCTTAGTGCAGTTAATCATTGGAGGAGGACGTCTGAGGTCAGGAAAGGCAGCACAGCTTGTTGTTTATCTCAACTTGAACTTGAGACAAGAGCTGATTTCTCTTCAGTTTGCTACATTTGACGTGTGTGCATGTCTGCCTGCCTGCCCAATATGTCAGGACTAGACGGGCTGGCATCAGTTCAGCTATCACATGCCAAATCCGAAAGACTCTCTGAAGCATTAATCAGAGGGAAGGATGGTCAGAGCTGCCGGTTTCCTTTTTCCCACTTAATGTGGTCCAGGCCAGTTGGTGAATGTCAGGACAGCCTCGCTGTTTTTCCAAAGCTACCAGCCAGACTCAAGGCCAGCAGAGGAAATAGATTTTGGAAAGCTTAAAGCGTGGACTGCTGGAGGAAGGATGGGGACATCAGTAGGGGATACAGCCACATTTAGTCTTTTCATCGCTGGGTGTTTGAAGGTAGAACCACATGAAATACATGATTTATTTTCCTTATCGCTGTACATATATCTCTCTGTGTATAGTCCCGTGATGTTCCTTGTGTCTGATTGACTAGTTGATTATACAGGAGAAGGAAAAAAATTTGAAAGCACTCAGAAAACCGAATTGTGCTCAGTTTAATGGATGAAGTTAAATGTTCCACTAAAGGCGGGATCCCTCAAGGATCCATTCTAGGT
>NW_005187489.1:2449928-2454774 GCF_000239375.1 Pundamilia nyererei
TTGATACACATTTCACAGCTCGTTTTATCCTTCAGTAGTCAGTGTCGCTGTTATGCAGATGACACAGTTTTATCCGCCCGCGATCCTTCATAGGGAAATATCCAACACTTATCATTTCGAATTGGTTCACTCGATTTTAGTCAAAGCTGAGGTACCTCCTGTTTCTCCACTGTGCTGTGTTGTTTCTATTTTTACACTTTATGTTCTTAGGTTGAAGCTTTATGCTTTGAGGTTGACGGCTCACACCCTGTAGTAGTCCACTACGACTCTTTGTAATAGCATAACAGGCCTAAAGTGTTCTGCAGTTATTAAACACATTTCCTGTAATCTTATCACCAAACCCACATTATACTCTGCTCTCAAGTCTCTTCTGACTTGCACCCTGTTTTTAATTACTTTATGTTTATTCTTTGCCTGCGCCTTTGGCAAAACCTTGATTTAGATGGCAAGCTCAAACACACACCCCATTACCAGAGAGAGACTAACTCGAGCCGTTCTCTATGAAGAGAGCCAGCTTAATCACATTAGATACAGCTTCCTTTGCCTGCAGTGATAAGACACTGCAAACATGCTCGTCGGATTTTTAACACCTCTTAGGTCTGCTGAGAGCATTTCATGTATTTTGGCTGGTAGCAAATTTTGAGACTGCACCACAAATAAGAGCTTTTATCCCTGAAATGATTTTTATGATCACGAGCTGCTTCTTGAGCATCATAAGATGTCTGACACGGCTCGTCTCTTCCCTTCTGGCGTATTTGGCCCTTCAATCCTGGCCATTGCACCGTTAAATGCCACTAAAAGCTGGAACTGATTTGAATTTTTTTGGTCATTGATGGTGAAGTCCACAGAGCAGTGTCGATGCTGACCCAGTCTTGACCGCTAACTCACCAAATGTAAAAAGCGGGGATAAATGAGCCAGAATACACCAGAGGCTTTAGGAAGAGATCAGAGATGCTCTCGCAGTGACCTGCTGTATCGGGAGCTAGTTTAATTCATCCTGAAGCCTGGTTGGCTCTTTGAATTTCAAAATACCCCACGTCTGCCTGCCGTAGTGCTGACACGTCTGCCCCGTCTCAAAGATGAATGAATAATACCTTGTTTTAAATTACGGTCTTCTCATCATTCACGCTCAGACTTAAGCCGCTGCACGCTTCACCTCCCTCTGCTCATTGGTGGCGAGCGCCCTCGATCACATTTGTGTTTGACTTCATTGTTATTGGCCTCATAAGTAATAAGGTTTGCAGCTAGTGGAAAGAGGCTCTGTTACAAAGCTTCACTTCAGCATCTGTGAATTACTTTTACATGGATCTCCTGATAAAGGAGGGACGTCATCAAAGAAAGAAAAGCTCAACAGGGTTCATCATCACACCGAGACACAGAGAAACTGTTCGGAGGCATGGGAAGGTGTGCAGACGGCTAATTGGGAAGAAACAGAACTGACCAAAGGTGTGAGCCACAGGTGCTGCCTGTGTTTAAATGTCGTCTGAAGTGATGGTTTCTACATGTGGCATCTGCGTGCAAAGACCCAGGGAAGTGTTATGTAACAAACACACAGGTTCATCCAAACCCTTGACAGTTTGTGTCATGATCAAGTGTGCTGTGGAGTCGTTTCACTGGGGCTGATGTAAAACCGCCATCTTCTCTAGTCTTTGTCTCCTCTGTGTCGAGGCTGCTGATGGCTCGTTCGCAGATCTACAGTGACGTGGACGTGAGGAGAAAGAGATGAGTCGATGACAGAGCTGCAGGGGACTCTAACAAAGGAGTGCACACAAATAGAGCCGTCACTGTAGAGCTGTTTCACTGAAGCTCACAGGAGAAAAGAGAAATAACAGACAGTGACAAACAAACTTGGCGTGGAGCCGTTACACTGGCCTGGATTGACCCTGTCCCCTTAGATACACGGTGCAGGCCGGACCACGTGCCTAAGAATGACTTTAGCACTAGTCTTTGCCTGGTCTTTCCCGGTGGTCTCGTTGTTCTCCGGTCAGGAGTCCTCGGTGAAGCAGCAGCAGTCTCCTTCCTAGTTGTCATATCTCACACAGGCAAAGGTCACATCTCTGCAGAATCGAGTCTTCATGGTCTTTCTTAGTTTACCTCGGAGACACAGTACATAGTCTAGAAGACTAACAGTCTTGGACCCACACAAGTATGTTCTCCACGGGTCTGTGTAGGTGGTCTTTGTTCCTCCCAGATTAGCTAAGATATCATAGGTGTGACTGTGAAAGGCTGCATGCACGTCAACCTCTCATTCTGGCAAACAGTTTGGATTGTTCTAGACCGAACTTTGACGAAAGAATCCACTCTGAAAAGTTGTTAAAGAACATGGAACATGGAGTTCAGTCCCCTGAACAGAGACCACAGCAGTTGTATTACACACACACATACAGGGAGTGCAGAATTATTAGGCAAGTTGTATTTTTGAGGAATAATTTTATTATTGAACAACAACCATGTTCTCAATTAACCCAAAAAAACTCATTAATATCAAAGCTGAATGTTTTTGGAAGTAGTTTTTAGTTTGTTTTTAGTTTTAGCTATTTTAGGGGGATATCTGTGTGTGCAGGTGACTATTACTGTGCAGAATTATTAATAATTATGCACACCTGATATAGGGTGTTGATGTCATTAGACCACACCCCTTCTCATTACAGAGATGCACATCACCTAATATGCTTAATTGGTAGTAGGCTTTCAAGCCTATACAGCTTGGAGTAAGACAACATTCATGAAGAGGATGATGTGGACAAAATACTCATTTGCCTAATAATTCTGCACTCCCTGTATGAAGCCTGAGTAAAAGCAGATTGGTGTGGCAAACAAAAATAAGCAGATGTTCCAGGAAAGGAGCTGGATGTTAGGTTTGAAATGCACTCGACAAACTTTGTGTCATTTTGTCAGTCCTGAACTGAAGCTTTGCTGCTTTGGATGAAGGTGGAAAGTGTAATTACTAAATTATTATGTGTGAGGCTGTTTTTAAAGGAGTTCCATTTTGAAAAATATCCACTCTGTTTTAACTGTCTGACATGACAGTTTGACTTGATGTGCAGAAGGTGAACTTCACAAAGTCCAGAGTAGCTGCACTGAAGAGTCTTTTTATAACTGACTGAAGTACAGAGACTGTGTGAAAATAAATCATCAAAGCTTCATAAAAGCAAAAATGTCAAACTTGGATATTACATACACAAAAAATCTTAACCGTTACTATTATCATTATTTAGCTTGATGAAGTCAAACCAGGATCACCACAGTGTGCTTGAATGTTCCAGAACTGCTTTTTGGTTAAATGGAAACAAAGCGCTGGTCCTGCCTCGGTGTGCGCGGTGACCACAACAATGGCAGTGGCCATCATACCAGCAGCTGTTTCATAATAAAATCAAGTGTTAGGCTGTAGTTAGACCAAATATTTAACACCAGCTGATACTGATCCTTTAGAAACTGATCACAGACTCTGTTCTGCACTGGATTGTTGTTTTTAACTCGTTTGCTATAAAACTCATAGCAAACAGATGCAAATGTTTTTAAAAAGAGCTTTGTGTTTTAATACTGCTGAGACAAGCCTGTTTTTGCTATTTGAACGGGTTATATCATTGTTTTATTTGCACCTTTGTATTTCTTAGTTCTGTGCTGCACCTGGTTTTAGTTTTAAATTTTGGCTTTCAGTTAAAGGGGTGTGTGTGTGTGTGTGTGTGTGTGTGTGTGTGTGTTGTGTTGTGTTGTGTTGTGTTGTGTTGTACCGGAGTTGTTTTCCAGCAGACCTTGTGCAGATTCCTCTTGCGTGTACACAACACGATGGCGATTAGATTCTCTTTATACCTCAGCAGGCAGCACCAAGCCCAGTTTGGCTGACATTGAATCCTCATTTAACTTTGAGTGTGAGGGTGTAAGTGGGCACACACTGTGTACGTGTGCATGCTTGTGTGTTGTGTTACATCACTTTCCAGTCTGCCTTATTATCTCGCTTCAAGCTCTTGGACCCGGCCTATCTCTCTGAGGGATCTCCCACTAGACACTGATGTAAGGCTAAGCTTCGGCCGCCCCGTCGGCCGAGTGTTCGAACGGCTTTGTTCAGCAGAAAAGCTGCTTTGAGTGTAGCGTGCACTGAATGTTGATGGGCTGCTTAAGGTGTGCATGCTGTCGATTTGCAGTAATAGTGGCGATTAAGGCTGGGCGGTGAGTAGATTGGCATCTGTGTGAAAACATGAAGAAGGATAAAACTTTATTTTATGGCACTTTTCAAAACTGTCACAGTAGCTGACAGTACTTTACAGAGCACAGGAAATCACATCAGGAAACCTGAGCAAGAAAATAATTAAAGAAAAAACTGTAACACTTATAACACAGTATTTCTTAGTGCCTGATGTTCCAGGTTCAGGGGTCAGAATAGATTTTGCCAGGGGTGTCGACCGCTGAGCTAGGTGCTGTGCCAGGTAGAGCAGAGCGATATGGCCAAAAATATTTATCACGATACATTTTTGAAAATTTGCGATAACAATATAATTGACACAAGACAAAATACTTTACTCCACAACTTTATTAGTGCAATAAACCTCTTTCAATATATTTTCACTTCAACAAGCAGCTGTATTATGTGCATTAAAGTAATATACAAATGTAACAGTGCAAATGCAAATTCCTTGCTGACAGTTTAACCAAAAGACATTTCCAGTGGAAACTGGCCGACATATCCTCAGCATAACAATGTATAATATCCACAACACTTAAAAAGAGCTTATACACACACAATACGGTAATATTACGGTATGTTGAAGCACAGCACGTATCACTCCGCGAGGCTCCGCCGACGATAGCCGTAATGCTCCGACAATCCATCAAGCGGTGCGGCTTC
>NW_005187489.1:2455908-2457249 GCF_000239375.1 Pundamilia nyererei
ATATTCTCTGTCATATGGACCTGCATGAATAAACTTTCTGAATCCTTTATCATCTGCAACTGAAAATAGTTGTGGATGATTACTATACCTTTCTAATGTGACGATGTTGTCTCTGGCTCCCTTTCTTTCTCCCTCCCTCCCGCTCTGTTCCTGTGCTACTGCGAGTGTAACTACCGCCCCTCCCCCCTCTGCTCAGCCCAAAGCACAAGGCTCGCGTGCGGAGTGAAGCGGGAAAAAAGTGCGAGAGAGAAAGAGAGTGAGAGAGAACCCCACGGCTTGCGATAAGGAGCCGGCTCTAAGAGCCATTTCGTTCGCGACCGACACATCACTATTCTATCGTGATATCTCATTTTCTTATCGTTGCCCAACATTATACCAGTGTTACTGTGAACAGTATGATATGGCCCAGCTCTAGCGGTAGGTGTGTGGTGGCAGCTAACATACTCTCCAACCTGGCTCTATGGTGAAGAGCAGGCGACTGACAATGTGAGCCACGCTAGCGCCCGATGACCAAGGTATTAGCTTGCTCGAGTGGACTGTCAAGCTAGCTCTCAGGTTAGCAGTCAGGAGAGACGGGGTTTCTAAGAAGGAAGGAGGGTGGCCCCTCTGTGACACAAGCATCACGACTGCCAGCCGATCCTGGTTGGAGCAATGATGTAGAAGCTTCAGAGGACGACGCTGAGAGAGTGCTCCCCGTAGTGAGACACCGAAGTGAATGTTTGAAAGAGAACTCACAATATTCTGATTTAAAAATGTGTGCTTGACTTTCTGATTCTGCCTCTCTGCTGCTAAAAATTACTGTATGACGTGACACGAGTCTGTCAGTATGTGCCTTTCTCTTCTTTCCAGCGTTACAGAGATCAGAGAATGTGCTTGACAAAGATTTTACTCTGATGCTTCAGAAACACCCTCCGCTTATCATCGTTCTTTATTTGGCTTGATAGGAGCTAATTTAAATATAGATTTTACTGTGCAAAGAATACCTAAACGATGCAGCATTAATGCCGTGGAAGGTGAACAGAGCTCTGAGTTGTTCTCACCCTCATTTGTTTGAGTCGGCAGAGAAACGGGACGAGTATGAGACTGGGATGGCGCTCTGTAGGCAGCGACCACAATGAGACAAATTCAATAGAAGAGAACTTTGTGGCTGCATTTCCTCTGCTCGCCTTTAGAAATGTCAAACACCCACATAAGCCTGTCAGCCCGTACCCCCTACACACACACACACACACACACACACACACACACACACACACACACACACACACACACACACACACACACACACACACACACCACTCTGTTGGCAATGCTACAGGCTTCTGTGTAAATGATCACAAA
>NW_005187489.1:2459160-2460259 GCF_000239375.1 Pundamilia nyererei
GATGGATGGATGGATGGAGAAAAATCACATCTAAATACGTTTCAGTGAGAAGCTTAATAAGTAGGATCTATTGAAATAAAAATATTAAAACATAATAGCAGAACAGATCCGCAACATAGGCTGTATAAAAAGATGGAGAGAGCCAATAAGACCGACATGCCCCCTGGTGGCTATTAGTAGAAATGTAGGTTTAAAGTGAGATGTGGAAGCTAGCTGTCTCTGGGCAGCAATGTGTGAAAAGGTCAAATCATCACTTTGTAAAAAATGTTATTACCCCAACAAAACTAGATCGGGTTTCATTAAAGTGTTTTTGGGAGTTTTACAACCTGCAGAGAAGAAATAATAGTTTACGAAGGTAAAGATGTTTCATTAAAGCCAAAGTGTTTCATCAGAGAGCTGTAAAACAGCTGTTCTGTGCTGTGTGCCTGTGTGGGATTGAAAGCAATAGGTCTTTGGTATATTCTTTTAAATTTAACTCAAGTCACTTCCAACTGCCTTTTGTCTCACGTCATTATAGACGATACTTAGAAGCAGTGGAAGTCCGGTTCTTCCTTTTTTGTTGTTGTTGTTTTAGTGTTTTTGTCCCCAATCCTCATTATTTTTTCTCTCTGTATAGAAAACCAGGCTATTTTAGTTCCTGGTGAACTGAAGAGACACAGAAACATGGAAAAGGAGAGGCTTAACACGGGAGGATAAAAGCAAACTGTTCAGCTTCTGCTGTCCTCTGACTCAGACCAAACCTGTTTTTTCCAACAGGAAACTACATCCTGGAAATTGTTTGGTTCAAAATGATTTTACAATCAGTTTACAGTTTTGCACCTGTACATATGAACATATATGAACCTGTATATATAAATGTTTAGCTAGTGATGCAGGCCTTCTGGCAATATACAGCAGACACTGTGTGGTTGGAGGTGTTTGGCATCCACAGAGTAGACAGGAATTAGAAACCAACAGTCTGAGATGGGTTTTGCTGCTCTATAAAATAGAGATGGACCGATCCGATATTACGTATCGGTATCGGTCCGATACTGACCTAAATTACTGGATCGGATATCGGAGAAAAATAAAAAATGTAATCCGATCCATTAAATATCAC
>NW_005187489.1:2461542-2463141 GCF_000239375.1 Pundamilia nyererei
GACATAAAAAAGTGGTATCGTGCCATCTCTACTATAAAACCACATGCTGCGTCTCCTGAGAGAACCGAGGCACAGCAAGGTAATTATTAAAAGATGGAGACAGAGATGCAGAGACCTTTGTGTCTGTATCTGTCTCATCTGGGTTTTTGTGCGCCTCACTCTTCAGAGACAGCTCAGTCTTTGAATTGTCTGTTTCCTTGTCAGAAGAGGAACTGAAAACCTGGGAGACAAAGATGAGGAAGTAGTAAACACGGGAAAAAGATGTGGCAGTAAGCAGATGTGACAGATGCACGCTGACAGGAAGGAAGATTGGAAGCTGAGCGCAGAGATAAAAGGGCAGGTATCCTGGCAAACAGAGGGGCACGTTTTAATGAATGTGTGCACTTTATATGCACGCAATCACATTGTGAAACGTAGCAGAAAAGGCCCAAAAACACACAGCGAAGTAAATGAGCGGAAAATGGAATCAAAAAGCTTTCCCCAAACCAAACATGGTCACAGAGCAGGGCGGCTCATAAAGATCCTTGGTTATGAATTCTAAACATGCCGTTTAGATTCCAGCTGTGAGTCACAGATGGAGGGAAGTGAAACGGGACAAAGAGTTGGGCTCCACGCTGCAGGTGGGTGTGGGTGATAAACTCGACTCTCCAGGCTGCTCTCTAAGCTCTCGGCCTCCACCCGACTAATGATGAAAAATGGTTTGGGAGCTGGATGACTGATAAGACTTTTTCTGGGACCTCTTCTCTCGACTGGCGTTTATTCTTAAACTGTAAATGGGGATTACTCTGGCAGTGTTTCCCTGCCTCTCGACTCTCTCGCTCCCCGCCACTGCTGCTCTAAAAGCCAGGGGGATAACAAGCTCTTAAATAAGTAAGGAGCCAGAATGGATAGGCCCTCCCTGGTGCAAGCGGAGGATAGGAGGATGGCAGAGTCACTTCCTTTTAAGAGGGCTATCCCCTCGGGAGTCATAGAGGAAGCTTATAAAAGTGAAGCACACAGATGCCACCTCCTTTTCCCTGCAGTCGTATTCTGTTGTTTTCTGTACAGTGTGTACAGTGGGGTCTGTGTTTGAGCTGTGAGTGGATGCTGTGGAAGGTGGACTTCAGGATCGTTTGCTGTGATTAATTTTTTCCTGATGCTTATTTTGTTAGATGAAGTTTTAATTACCCCATTAGGGAAATGACATTACTACGTAAGCAAAACAAACAAGAGGGCGATAGTTTTCGTTAGAGATGGCAAGATACCACTTTATGTCAGATACCGATATCATAAATTCGGATATCTGCCGATACGATATAAATCCGATATAGTGTGTTTTATAATGAATAAAGCGGTTTTTAAAAAAATATCTTGCTGCATTTTGTATAAGTTGATACTCAAGTTTTAAAAAAACCAAAAAAAAAAACAAGCAAAACTAAAGCTAGTCTGTTACACCTGTATGCAAAAAAATACACTGCACCCAAAATATTTCATAGTTCAGCAACACTGATCAATCTAATAAACCTGCTCCATCCTCCCTATTCTGGTTTGTTAAAGAGTACTTAGTGGAAATATTAAATAACCTACCTAATGGGGTTGCCAACTCCCCAGCAAAAAAAA
>NW_005187489.1:2463363-2485687 GCF_000239375.1 Pundamilia nyererei
ATATTAGACTTAACAGTTACTATATACAGTAATGGACTTCTATACATTTTACATCAGATTAAAACTTTGGGTGTAAGATTCAGATAATTATTTATTAAAAGCTCGACATTTTAAATGAGAATAAGAAAGAAAAGTATGTCTTTGTGCCCCCTTTTCCCTGTTCATGCCCTATCGACCCCTTGGCTAAACTTTGCTAGATCCGCCCCTGCACAGTTACCAGCCGTCAGCTGGGTAGAAAAAGATCCTGGTGTAGAAAGTAATATTAAATACATTCTTACAACAGCTTATCAAGGTTAATAGTGCTGCTGTTGTTCAGTCGCTGGTTTCCTCTTTCTGGTGCAAAGTGGGCCAAAAACAAAGAAGAGAGACGGACTATCGACAGAAAAGCCGATCAGCTGATCATTAAGCAGTTTCATGATTGAAGTAGCAGCAAGAAGAGGGAGGGAGAGGCAGTCGCTCCATATATCAGTTGTTAAGCTTAATGTGGGAATGCTTTACAAACATTCAGAGATGGACTTACACACTTGCTTTACTTCTCTCTGGGATCACTTTCTTGGAGCTGAAATGATTTGGTAGCGAGGCTACAAATGCTCAACCAGACCGCTGACAGGTCTCGCACGCCACAGCCGCTCTATCACGTGAGCACACTGCTCCGACGTGCTAAGGTTATGAGCTGAGTTATGCCATGTCGCAAGTTTTGTGAGGTGCTTTTGTGATATTTAATGAATCGGATTAAATTTTTTATTTTTCTCCGATATCCGATCCAGTAATTTAGGTCAGTATTGGACCGATACGTAATATCGGATCGGTCCATCTCTAGTTTTCGTTATAGGTTATCACTGCCGTCTCATCTTGTGTTAGCCGTAGTCTCCACCTGATCCATAAAGTGTAAAGGTAACGAGATGAAACGGGTCTATTTTACACTTCATCCTTTAATCGCTGCAGAATATTGTTCCGTGCGCTGGGATCTGCATTTCTGCAGATTCTTTGAATTTTTAAGTTCTAAATTTGATTTTCAAAGATGATAAAGAGAGTCAAGTCGTGTATCGAGGATGGATTTTAACTTTTGTTTTTATGTTATTTAGATCTGAAAACGCTCTTGAAAAAGCAGTGTCGCGACCCTGTGGTATCCCTTGAGCCAAAGAGCCCACAATTACCATATAAAACATGTTTTTCCTTCTTCCACAATCATTGGTCACCTAACGGTAACGATAGGGGGCAGACTTTGTGATCGGCAGCTTTTACTGTTAGTGTTTACAGTGTTTGTCTAAAGGGAGGCACCGGTTAACCAGGCGTTGATTCATGGAGACAAATCGAGGTCATGTCATCTCACTAAACCAATAATGGCTCTGATTAATTAGTTAAGGGGCTACCACTGTGCACAGCTAGTGTTCCACACTCAGACATGGGACTGTGGAGTGAGACTGATGAAGTAACAGCTCTAACAGCAATCAGTGACATGATTGGTGCCCTGGAGCTGCTTTCAGTTTGGCTGAATAAAATGTCACCGGCTGACTTTTAATGGTAAGGATTTCACAAGCAGCTGAAGGTTTCAAACTACATCAAGAATTACAGAGCAGTTTATCAAAAATTACCAGCAATTTTATTCAAGCAGTCGATTTCAAACATTCTTGGCTTCAACCTCGTCCCACTGTGGCAGGGAGAGTTTTACTCAGTCATGTAAGAAACACATCATTTCTCTATTATCTCGTTATATAAATAGGAAGGTTGTCCTTTGTGAAAATGTTTTATATTATAATGCCAAGACCCAGAGGGACACTTTCCCCTTTCCCCCAGTTTCCCACAGTTCAGGATTTGTGCTGTTTATCTGCACTGAAGTGACCTGGTTCTGTTTGTGAACATCTGTGCTTTATGAGAAACGTGATGTCTCAGCCAGTTTTACCGAAGCGTTGGAGGATCGCCACGTTAGGTGCGCTTGTCCTTGAAACCGGAATAAACTTGTGCGTCTCTCCCTCTCCACACAGAGCGCTTCGACCACCACTGTCCCTGGGTGGGGAACTGCGTGGGGAGGAGGAACTACCGCTTCTTCTACATGTTCATCCTCTCGCTCTCCTTCCTCACCATCTTCATCTTCGCCTTCGTCATCACGCACATCATTTTAAGTAAGTATCCACAAGGACGCGTGCTCTCAGGCGTAGTGCAGACGCACAGTCCTCCGGGCTGTTTCCAGTCAGCAGGTTGTAAGTGGGCGTCGTGAAAAGCTGCAGCTTTCTGGCTTTTTACCATATTTCCAGCTGGGAGCAGGCAGCGGGTTGTTGGGCTCAGTGTGTGTGTCTTCAGGTATTGCTCATGTTGTGGGGAGCGAGACATATCACAGAGCCTTTCTTATGGGGACACAAAACAGATTATTGTATCCTTTGCAGTTTTTGTCTTTTTCTTTGACCAAAATGCGGACGTTAAGTAGGATCGTAGATGTGTAGTCGAGCTTCTCATACAGCTAATCCTACCAAATTATCGAAGTTTACTGTTTTCATCTTGTGTAATCTCGTGTAATCAGGTGGATAAAATCATGTCTTAAAGACAGAAAACGAATACATATTAGCAGTACAACAATAACATTGTTGGTGAACCTCAAGGTTGAGCTGTAGGTCCTCTGATGTTTAGTTAATGACTGATGTGGACATACGGGAACTTTGCTCTCTTTTAAATAGGGCTGACACGATTAGTTGACTAGTCACGATTACGTCGACTATCAAAATCGTCAACGACTGATTTAATAGTCGACGTGTCGTTTGAAGCTTTGTAAGATCCCAAAAGACGCAGGAATAATAGCAGGATTTAAGAGTGTAATAACGGACTGAAACAGAAGATGGCAGCACTGCATGTACAAGGATGCCAGCTGCCGTTAAACCCTGAAGAAGAAGAAGAAGAAGAAGCTGTCCCAGAATTAGAGCTGGGCGATAGAACGGTAACGACATGTATTGCGAAATAACTTTTTCTCGATAGAAAAATTAAACTATTGCGATAGGCCTCACTGCTCTTGTCCTCTTTAAAAAAAAAAAGAGATTCATATCAGTGTAAAATTATATCTGCATGTGTTTCTTAATTTGGGAGAATAGTTGTGTTTGAGTTTTCATATCGTGGCATCCACCTGCTCTAGATGAGTTTGTTAAAGCGAATCACAACATGCCCACATCTACCAGACAGGACTGTAAAATAGATTTGAGAAAAATACTGAACCCACACAGCTGACGACATATCTCTGACATCTTTCTCCCAGACTGTCAAACAATAGAGGAAAATTAAATCTGTCTTAATGTGAAACAGCATCCTGTAAGTCACTGTTTCTACAGATCATCTGTGGTTTAGTGATCGTGTCTTTGTGGTATTCGTATGATTCTGACCTCACCAGCCTTCAGGGACTGCAGCAAATTTACAAGATGGACCTACGTGCTCATGTTAGCGTGCAATCTCCCTTTTATTTAAAAGGCTACATGCAGTTAGCTTATGGTTGAGTTACAGTTAGACGAAGTTTGGACTAATGTCCTCTGAAGCCATGGATACATGACTGCGAGTGCTGGGAACAGCAGCGTGGGTCAGGATTAGCTTGTAGGGATGAATAAAAATGTTCCTGGCTCAGAGTGGGTATACAGGTGGCTGCAGTCCTTCATAGATACTGATTGTAACCTTTAATCCACTTTGTAAGTCTGAATGAATGAAGAACACAGTAGGTAGAGATGCTCCCTATAACCACTTATTGGGGGCCAGCTCCTTCATCTGGCTCTGTGCCGCTTCTCTACACACTTGGAAGCTAAATTGGAAAGCCAATTAAAGCGGCACACTCGGCTGAGCTCAGTTCTTCTTGTCAACTCTTAACCTTTACTCAGGACAGTGTTTGCAGCAGGTAATGGCGTAGTGCTCAGTATCTCATACAAGTCCCACATTCTGCAAACAGCAAACACGAGCTGCGTGCTGCTCTAACAGAAACTGTTTTTCCCTTTCACAGGCTCTCATCAAAACGGCTTCCTCAGCGCGCTCAAAAACAGTCCTGCCAGATATCCTTTCACTGTTCCACGTCGGTGTCGACTTAAACCTGGATATTTCTTTAAGCAGTCACGTAAATCACACATGTATCGTTGCTGTCCTTCATCTCATCAGCGTTGTTAAAAATAGCAACATCTGCCTGAGTGATGCTGGAGAACTGCTGATTATTGTCGTGGGGGTTATTGTAATTCATCATCAGACTAGAAAAACCTTCATGTGATCTTAAACACTAACTGGGACTAGAGAACATGAGACATCATATTTATCCCAAATTAGCTTCTCTGCATTGGCTGAATTTAGTTGAATAATCAGGCCCCGTCATATCTTTAGGACCTCAGTAACTCGTAGCTGTTATCCTAACAGAGCGTGTTGCTCTCGCTCTGCAGGCCTGCTTGTTGTTCCTAGAGTATTTAAAAGTAGAATGGGAGGCAGAGCCTTCAGTTTTCAGGCCCCTCTTCTATGGAACCAGCTTCCAGTTTGGATTCAGGAAACAGACACTATCTCTACTTTCAAGATTCAAACTCTGTTTTAAAGCTTATGGATCAGGTGACTCCGTCGGTTGTCTTTCTGAGGCTCAGGTTGCTCTGGGACTTCCCAGGATGCCGAGCGCTGCTCTGGTTGTTGAATCTGTTCTATATAAAATTCCTTGAGGTGAACGCTGTGGTGAACTGGCTCTGTATAAACCTGAATTTCAGCCAGCGTTCTCACAAACATTTATATTCCCAATGATTACTCTGATGTTACACATGCAGATTATTCCATAGGTCAGATTTATCTGCATGCCTTCCATCGCTCTGCTATTTTCTCCAGCTGTGTCTCTTGCATGACTTACATGCATCTGATTAGTCTTGTACTGCGGGGCTTACGCGGCACGCAGGACAGCGAAATTTTTATGGCTCTGACTCGTCTCTGCGTCGCTCTTCAGCTGTGTCATGTGACTCAGACGGTGTGTGTGGGTGTTGTTACAATTATTGTGTTTATTGTAGCCACGTCTGGACTGTTGTAAGTCAGATAAAGTTGAGCAAAGAGGTTCATCGCAGCCTTTTAGCTGTGAACTGTTCACATGATGATTTGGAGTTAATGTGGCCTCTACTGCAGAAGGTTAGATGGAGGCAGCAGAGCCTCGCTTTTATTCGCTTTTAATCATGAAGCAGCTCGTGACTATTTTGGCAGCCCTTTAATGCATTTTCTTCTGCTTCTTCTTTAAATATTTTGATGTCTTCTCTCACTTAAATAAGGCGTGGGGTCGTGCCAGGTCAGGACTGATAAGCCCGTTCAGAGCGCCTCTAAATGATCCCGGTGCTCGGTGTACAACACAAATCCGGTTCAGAGCACGGACTGCCACACCGCCGCTCTCTCGCTGCCCTTCTCTCTGTGCCTGAGTGCGATAACTTTCTGAGGCAGAGAAATGTGCCAAGCCACGCTGATAAAGTCTGCTGTCCTACAGGGCTTTAATAAAGCTGAATTGCAGTCGATACTATCGCAGCAGGCCTTTGTGCTCGAAGAATGATGACATGTTTTGTCCTTGCTGAGGAGGAAGAGATTGGAGGAGAGAGAAGAAGAGCATGAGGGCATTATGTAAAGTTTCTGAGAGGATGCAGTATGATGCTAACCTACTGAGCATTTTCCAGCAGCCCTTCAGGCACTTAGTTATGGTGTCTGGGTATTTGTATGTGTCATCCTTGGAGGTAGTGCACATTAAGAGTCAGCGGTGTTTGTTTGTGTAGAGGATTCATCTCGAACAGTGCGTGTATGTGGAGTAGAGAAAATGAGCAGTACGAGCCAAACGAACTGGTAACTGGGAAGTACTGGCGAGAGGAGGGCGGCCCTCAGGCTGTGGGTCAGTGTGCTCGCTGCTACGGCAGCACCTCGGTGTTCGGGCTGGCTCCGTGGATTGTATGAGCTTTCATATTATCATCTGTCACTGCATGAACACCACAGCAGAGTTATTCCTTGACTTCTTTGTGTCACTGTGCTGGAAGTGGTGGTGTGTTTCTTCTCTGTGTGGTCCATCGTGGGCCTCTCAGGCTTCCATACCTACCTGATCAGCTCCAACCAGACCACCAATGAAGACGTGAGTATGGACACAAAGTGCATTACACCACACGCTGCAGAAACGAGGCAGAATGTTCACATGTGTCGTGTGCTAACAGACTCCATTTAAAGGGCAGGAACGCCATAAATGTTATTTTAAATTGAAACGGCACTAAAACCATTTGATCTTTTTATTGGTTCATTCACTCATTTTCAATTCGGTGCCAGCAACTGGAAAGTAGCGGGCACACAACACGAGAAAAGTTGTGTGATACTAAAGCGTCACACCTGCTGCAGCGTCGAACTGCTCGTTAGTTTTAATATTAACGTGATTAGACTCAGTGGGGGAGGGGCTCCCCACAGGAAGCCCGAGGCAGCGGATCAGAGCTTTACTGGCCCGAGAGAAGAAAACGAGCCCATTTTTGTAATAGTACAACAACACAGCGTCTTTATTCATCGTCATATTCTACATCTGCCAAATCATTTCAATCGAAAGATTTTAAGTATATTTAGCGGAGGGCTCGCAGGGTTAGGCTTGATTTTAATTTATGCGTGAAAGACTTTTTCTTCATGTTGAAGCTGACTGAGCAGCTGCTTTGAATTTTAGCCCAGGATGGTAACAGAGGCTCCGTCTCCATGTTAAAGTACACATGTGATCGCCTTTTCACTGTGGAGAAACAGAAGCCAAGTCTTTGAAAAGTTGTTATTCACAGAGAACACTTTTCTATTTGTTGTCACAAATGTGAGGGGAAACGCTCGTTCTCACATCCTGCAGCACACGCGGCGCCTTCCTGCAGTTTCCTCAACACTAAGCAACGTTTCTTTATTTCATTTTCCTGAAACGGTTTCTTCAATTTTAAATTCTGATAGAAATGATCAAAAATATTGATGAGTTGTTTAAGCCGGTTTGCTTCACAAGTAACATAAGGCCAGTAGCTGGCCCTGAGCCATCGGGTCACTGAGTACACTGACCTCTGGACCAAATATTTATGGGTAACAAAATTGGACCATTTGGGAAAGAGGAGAGCGAACAGTTCAGGAGCCGACACCGTGAGTGTGCGTTGGTGCAGCTTGAATCAAACGTGTAATGGCCTCATTAATGCTGAAGTGTGGGTGTGGCTTATTTCACATTCTGCAAAAAAACAACATAAACACGTCCGCGTCCCAACTTTTTTCAGAAGCATATTCCCAGCATACAATTCAAAATTAGCTTCTAAAATTCCAGCTCATCACATGTAGTTGTTATTTTTTACAGTTTCAATGATTTTCAGGTTTTAATCTGAAAGATGGCGCCGGTGCACTTGGCTTGCCGTCCGTCTCGCCGCTTTTTACCCTCCCTTTTTCCCTTCCCTTCCCTTATGGACCTCGGCACTGTGTTTTTTATCTTTATTTTTCTAGTCTTATGTTTATCTAGTGGTTGTGGACTGATTACATATGACAGGCAAATACTTTTAAATATTCGTTCTTTAAAGTTCTCAGTGACGTTGGTTCCTTGCTAGCCTGAAAATCTGGAAACTACAAAAACGCTGACGTGTGCATTTTAATCCTTTTAAAAGAAGCGTTTTTAATGGAGTTTCTGATTATTTGCTCATCTGTATGGTGTGTGTTCATTAGCTGCACAGAACCATGGACTCACAGCTGTAACTCCTTTTCACCTCAGACTGTGAGTGAGTGGTGCTCGAGCTTCGCCGGTGAGCTCAGCTGATTCGAGAATGGCGATGATAATTTTCAAGGTCACGGGACAGAAGTGCGCACGGCCCGCTTGAGCTCCAGACTAGACACAAACAGCAGCGTCTGTTTATCGATGACACTTTGGATATTTATCTGTCTCACTGAAGCTTTGCATCTCTGCAGATAAAAGGTTCATGGTCATCTAAAAGAGGGAAGGACAACTATAACCCCTACAGCTATGGAAACATATTCACCAACTGCTGCGCAGCGCTGTGTGGACCCCTGCCACCGAGGTAGGCTGGGTGTGGGTGTTTGTGTTTCTGTGAGGCGATGTACGCATTCCTCGTTCCTCGATGGTCAGATGAGGACAAAGGGCCCATCGTTCCCTGCTCTGGGGGGGAAAAGCCATCTCAGTGTCATCGTAGTTTCCCATTTTCTCCAGAGGCAAAAATAAAACTGTTACTCAGAAGTGTTTGATGTGAGGAGCTGCTGTGAAATGAGCATGCCTGCAGCCTTTTCTCTAAACATAGCAAAGATACTGCAAAGCATTTCAGGCCTATTTGAACCAAATCCGAGATCAAAGTTTCCCACATTGATTAGATTTTTATACTTTTCTGCCCATGTGATCGAACAAAAACACAGAGCAGCTGTCAGCTCGTGTCTGTGCGACTGCACGTTGCCCCCCGGCATTGTTCTTATGTGCTACGGTAGATTTCAGTTCCCCATCTGTATATGTCGACATACTGCTCCTTCATATGCCTGCACATGTGGACAACCTTTAAAACTTATTACATGAAGGAACAACACAGCAAGTCATTACTTTAGTTTCCCATCGTACAACTTCACGTTCTGTCAAACACTTCATCCATGTTCCTTACTTTGTAGATTACAAATTGTAGTTCTTGTCATATTTTTCCACTAAAGGAGAGTGAAAGGTCTCCCCAGTATACCACAGTCCACCTTTAAATACCGAACCTTTGAAAAGCTTAAAGACAAAGTGTCCTGAAAGCAAACTGGACTCAATCATTTACATGAATAAAGATTATGTAGGTAAGCAAATTCTGCCTGAAACAAGGAATCGGTAGTTTAACAGAGATTCAAAGTTTTCTCTGTGGTGGGTTTTAATGTTTCAGAAGATGGTGACTATTGTGCAAATTCATTACTTTACAAACCCGTCTCTGCCAGTGCCCATTCTCATTACTCATCCGTGAATCTGAAGTCGCCGTTTCCTCTGATTTTTATGGCTTGGTGGTTAGAAATGAGGCGCCACCTTGGATCGACTCTGTCAGAACAGCACAAATATCTCTTTATCCTGAGGAATTTTCAGCTTTTAACGTTGCATTTAAGTACCTGCAGAGTTCCTCAGTATATGCACATGTATAAGAACAGCAATGATGTGTCAGTGTGTTTGACTCTTCTGTGATTTTGCCGTCACAAGCTATGCATCTCCCATAACGGCTGCAGCGGGTGGCAAAGGAGAGTCCTCGGCTCACAGGTGGCTGCCATCTGGCTGTGTGTGTGTGTGTGTGTGTGTGTGTGTGGCACCACAGGTGTCGCACAGCTGGCCTCACCTGCCTCTTGGACTGAGCGAGCTCAGACCCACAGAGACAAAAGCCCTTTGTGTTTTACTCCCTGCACAGATTCTCCACTCAGACTTTCAAATGCATCAAACTGCAGGTTTCTGCTTCATTCCAGCTCAGTCCTGCTGGAGCTCACCGTCAGCACTTTGTGTTAAATTCTTATCGAGCTTGATGCCTCAGCTGTGTCCGATCGGCCTGTGTTTGGCTGATAAACAGCCCCTATCATCACACGGAGCCATCACTGTGCAAAGTTCAGCAGGTTCTTCTCTAACCAGCAGAGCTGTGCAGCATTAACCTTGGGTTGGAAATGATGGTTCACTCCACAGATGAGCGACTGTACAGTCACACTTAACAGAAAGTACGCCCTCATTCACTTCCAAGGTGCTGCATATCAGGACATAATAAGATTAGCTGCTCTTAAAATGAGGTAAATACAACCTCAGGTGACATAGTACGGTCTCAGTAATTATTTAACAAAAACTAAAACCATCCCTTCTGTAAGTAACAGCCAGCAGTGTGAGCACTTTGATAAAAGCAGAAGTTTTGGTGGTTTGTTGATCTGAAGCATCAGAGCATGACCGATTGTCAGTAGGGTGTCAGAGGGCAATGTGCCCAGAGCCACAGGGTATCGGCACGAGGTCATCAACAGGACAGTGATCCCACACACGGCAGCAACGGTCCAGTGAAAGTCCAACCTCAACCCTGACTGAATGCTGTAGTGGCACCTTCAGAGAGCTGTGCATAAACATGTCTGCACAACTGACTGAGAGCAACGCTGCAAAGAAAGAGGACAACACTGTCACAGAAAATCATTACTGTAAATTACTGCAGCCAAAGGTGTCGCCACAAGCTACTGAATCATGGGGCGGGCTCAGTTTTTCACAGGGCCGTTTGTTAAATGATGACACGCTGGAACGGGTCATGTGTTGTGCATCTGAGACTGTATTTAAATCATTTTAGAAGCTGGTATTTCCTGACCTGCAGCAGTGGTATCAGAAAATAGTTCACACCGCACACAGTAGTTATCTTTGCTTTTATTGTCAACAGTAAAACCACAGGGTCAGAGTTTAATAAAAGTCTCTCTGTTAGAGCGACAAAGCTCTTTTGTTCATTTGTTTCATTCCGTTTCTTTCTTTGGTCGTCTGCTGACCCACAGCGAGATCAACTCGACCTTTTCCTTTCTGGTTAAAGCAGGACGGGCCTGTCGGAGCTGTGTGTTGTGTTATTGTGCTGCTGAGTGACCTTTGCTGTGTAATGTTTGCTGACGGTAACAATGTTCTCGGCTTTTCTCTCATTAGTCTCATCGACAGACGCGGCTTCGTCGAGGCAGACGTGCCACAGTTGGCACCACCAACCAATGGTATCACTATATATGGCTCCACCCAGTCTCAGCAGAGCCACACGGTAAGACTGTCGACCGATGCCGCCACCGCCCCCCTCCCACCTCCCTCTCCCCTCCAAATGCAGCTTTATGCATCACTTTGTCAGAAATGGCACAGAACAGTGTTTCATCTCTTTTCATGGTGAAACGATAACCAAATAAACTAAACCATGAAATTCATGTTTTTTGTCAGTCATGTTGTTGATGAGACGTGTGTACCTGTAACTGCTTCACAATAAGAGCCACCCTGTGCAAAGAGCAGGATAATAAAGCACGCAGGATTTCAGCAACTATGAGCTAAAAGACTTTAAAGAGTCTGCCTTCAGGTTCATTTTATCCTCAAGCTGCTTCCTAACGTTAGAGAGTTTATATAAAGTTGCAGTGAGTGTTGAAATCTGCACCTGATTTGTTCTGCACGTGTGAAAAGGCCTTCTTCCTGTTCCTTCCTTTCACAGTAAAAGCCCTTAGCATTTACACACTGACTGCTGTAAGGTGAAATGGCTTGTTTAAGCATTACATACAATTTTAACTTTGATTTCACTGGTTATGAAATAGAATATTTATTATTGTTATAAATAAAAAATTAATTACCTTTTCTTGCTTCTTATATATGGAACTAATTAAACAAACTAAATTCTCCTTTTCAAGTGAACTTTTTGATCCATGTACACAAGTTGTGAAGTTTATAATTATAATAATAATTATTATTATTGTAGAGATCTAGCATAGATTATTTTATCAGTGTGTATGGCTGGAGAATTAGACCAACGAAGATCAAATGTTGCTTTATTTGTAAAATCTGAAACGTCCTAATAAACTGACTCGGAGAGGGGAGACGTGCTTCAGTAATATAAAGTTACAGCTGTCAGGTAGAAACAGTTTTAATAGTTTTAATCAGACTCTTGCATGAAAAAAAATAATTAAAAATTTATGAGTTAATTATTTTTGTAATTTTAGCATTGACAGGAAGTACGTCTGTTTTCGCACATGTGTAGAACAAATCTGGTTTCCTGGCGTGAATCAGGTTGTCCTGTCCTCGTGCGGCTGCCGTGAACGATGCCGACGGTCGACTCTCTAATGATGATGTCAGATTTAGGAATGTAGAGGCATCCCGCGCTGGCCCGGATAACTGGGCCCAGGCACGGAGGCTGGACGCCGCTGAATCACACACAGCTTGGTTTTTTTTCTGGTCTGGGAAAGTAAATCCAGTTAGTGTCTCTCATCGCTAGATTGAGATGGATGAAGCTGCTCTAGATTACAGCAGGCGAGTTCTCAGAGTCTGCACGAACCACGTCATGTTTCTTTAAATCAGGTCGGCAGGTGGGGGTTATGTTGATGTGGTGGCCTGGAGTCTCTGATTTCTGGTCAGCTGCTCATAAGACGCTCACTCTGAAATCTTACGGAAACTCCTGGAATCGGCACATTTGGAGGATGCTTGTTCAACTTTTTCACTTTGCAGTTGTTTTTATTAAATACACCTGAACATTCTGGCTGTCAGATTATTTTGAATAATGCTATTTATTCCAAATTAAGTGAAGGAAAAATGATGATTTCCTTTATTCGAATGGATTTTGTTGTGCTGAATCTAAATATGATAAAAAACTAAAACAGCTGATTGATTACAGTTTAATTGTTGCACATTATGTGCTTATAAGCTCATGCCTTGTCACCTGTTTATGTTACAGATTAGCCAACGCTTTGTGCACAAACTAACACAAAATACTGTCAGTATTGAGGACAAACACAGAGCCAAGATTCCACAGGAGGCAGGGACGCGGTCTTTGGAGTTTCCTTTGCACAAAATATTTGCACAGAAAATATTTAAATCAAGTGTTTAAACAGTTACAAAGTTTGAGATGCAGTTTACTGCAAATTGCACCAGCAGGTGCAAAAAAAAGCACGTCTTATTTTTTGTGCTTGATATTGACATGAAGATCGTCTGTTTAGAAAACTAACTTCTGTATGTCACCCAAACTAACCACACCTAACCGACCCGCTGAGTAAATCTGGCCCTTGATATGAAACATTACATCATCAGGGAACAAAGAAACATTATTTTGGCTCTGCAGACTTCTTTCATATTCAGGTTTGTGCAGATAGAAATGAAAACCGCAAAGTGATTCCAACATTATTTTTCTTCTACTGCCCAAAAAAAGAAAAGTGTTGAATGTGTTTGAGGCTGAATGAACATCATCCAAATGTGTTGATTCGCTGACTTTTGCCAGGGGTTGTCATCTGTCACTGCAGCAGGCTCATGAAAAGATGAGAATCGAAATCACGCCGCAGGCCGTGAACAGGTTTTTGTGAAGTGTCAGGCTGAGTCCCGACACACTCGTGGCGACCAGTTTACCTCCTCGCACACAGCTACTGAACACCTTTCCCTCTGCCGTGTCCTTGTTGGCACAGAGGCTCGACCTCGTCCTGGTTATTCTCACCGAGATGTTAAACGCTGACGTCATCAGTCATGATCTCTTGAATGGACCGTTGGGCTGAAAGCCACGGGAACATTCCCCAATGTTAGCACGTCCACAAATAACCACCATCTGTCTCCTGTAGCGGTCATGATGAGCAGCCGCAGTCGTCCTGGCTGTTTGCCTGGACACCGTCAGTGCTTAACGTGTAGCTGTCCAGGTCTGGGACCTGTGTGTGTGTGTGTGTGTGTGTGTGTGTGTAAACTAGTTCTTTAGTGTATTTAAATCAGATTATTGATTAAAAGCAAACAGTTGGCAGGTCGGAGCGCGCACACCAACCACGTCGTTGTGTGTGTGTTATGTTGTTGTTGGTGTGTGTCGCACGTTAAGCCGGGCATTTTTAGCTCCGTGTTGGCAAACGCACGTTTGTTTCTTTGTGATGCAGCTTTAAATCGACGGAGACTTTTTAAGCTGTTGCCACGGTAACTGCGTGTGAAACGATGTCATTGCACTTTGATAAACAAACCCTGCTTTCTGGATTTGACTCAGTAAAAGGAGAGAGACTGACTGCAGTCATCACAGGCCTCCCTGAGAGGCTCACATCAGTTCCCACTTTAAGGAGGGGAGATCTCACAAAGCATCTCCGGACTTTAAAGCGCTCGGATCAGATGTTCGAATGTCCCAGACCACTGTGTGACTTATTATCCGTTAATGTTGTCGGGAATAACACGCGTCACTCTAATCTCTCCAGTCCTCTTCAGATTTGTTTAAATATGAAACACAAGTAGAATCAGCTTTGTACAGCACGCTGCGAGAGCTGACACAAAAACTGTTTACCTGGCTGTACGAGACATGTGACTGCAAATAAAACTGTCCTAAATACCTGTAGAAACCTCGCTGTGCTCCTACAGCAGGGTGTCAGTGTCTGAGTCTCTCTGAGAGGGGGAGAGAGGCTCGCACATTAGCGGTAGAGGTCAGATTTACTGACACCAAAAGATTACTCTCAGGTTTGGTGCTCTGTGGTTCAGAGAAAATCCAAGTTTTTGGACATCTGAATAAAGCAGTGCGTCTCCTGACGACGTCTCAGGAACAGAGAAATGAGTGTCTTCCTGTCATAGTATCCTTCTACTGAGGCAAAACCAGAGTAAATGTGGGCTGAATGTTGGGATTACAGGAATGTGAAAGCCCAACACGGCCTGTGGTCAGCAGCCCATCTAGGTATTGTTTCTGCCTTGCTGCTAATGAGTCAGTCGGTGTTCACAAAGCCTGACAGCACTCTATTTTCCATCAAACACCGATGACGTAGCCTGGCGCTAACGTGGAGGTGAGCGCGTTTCCTGTCGTTGCAGTGCAACAACCTGAGCCTAGCTTCCATAAGTCGATACATGGAGGACTGATAACACTTAAAAGCACATCTGTTCTGCTGTCAAAGGTCGCTCGGCCTGTGTTTACATCATGTCTGTAATCTGCTCTTTTCAGGTCAGTGAGATTGAGGCAGAAAGGTGAGATGTGGAGGACGAACCTCTGTGCTTCCCATTTCCTCCCCGTGAGGCTTTGGGGGCGGTGTGGGGTGGGAGGCTGCGTCACGGGGCTCTTCCTGATTATTATGCTTTTAATTTCTGGTACCTCTCACACCCTGTGGGCTTTTCATCTGCAGCTGCTCTGTAATATTGATGACTTTGTGGTGACAAACGGCTAACAGGGTTAAAGCTAATCTCTCTGTGGCTGATGTGTGTTATCGCCGACTCGGCGTCCTAACCCAGTTACCGCTCGTTATTGACACATCCACAGCGAGGCGATCAATAGGCCATGAAGCAGGGACTTAATAGCAGCTCTGTGTATTGAGCTGAGCGGCTGTGGCTCTGCATCCTAACGGGACACTAACACCTTCTCTTTCTTTCTCTCCCTTCCCTCCTTTGTCGTCTTCACGCCTTCCTTTCGTTTGTGTTTTCTTCTTTGCAATTTTCAAATTCTGCGTCACTGCCATCTCTCCCCCCCAATGTCTGTTGCTTTGACCCGCACACCCCCTCCCTCCTCCCTTCTCCTCATTGGTGCTTTCTCTCAGTGTGACCAAGACCAGTGCATTCAGAGCACCAAATTCGTTTTGCAGGCCGCCGCCACCCCGCTACTCCAACACCAGAGCAGCGAGCCTGTCATCCTAACCACATCCCCCGAAAACGGAGGGGCGCTACCTGGCCGCGCCTCCCTCGCCCTGACGGGGCCCTGCACCTCACTGCCCCTCGGCCAGCCCACCCCTCCGACCTCCACCTCCAGCTTAAGCTGCCACGAGGCCGCCGACAAGCTGCCGGTCCATGGACACACCCTCACACACAACCACAGCAACCCCCTGCAGGAGTCGTTGTTCCAGCACCACTTCCTTACGCCAGAGGAAGTGCCGTCGCCGCCCGGCATGCTTCACTGCGGCAGCCCCATGGGCCACAGCCACACCACGCAGGCCGGCTTCTACGACCCGGCCAGCCAGGACTCCCTGCACGAGGACTCCGTCAGAGGGCTGGTGAAGCTCAGCTCCGTCTGACGCCCCCAATGAAAACACTGAGATCACTGAAGTCTGCTGACCCCCACCCACGCTCACAGGTGGTGGTTTAAACTCAGCTGTTGGAACCTGTGGACCTAAATCAGATTTGTCTTCTGACGTTTTTCTTCCCAAACGTCGCAGCTGGAGCTGGAAGATCCTTCCTGTTATTTTTGTTTGAAACTCCGGGGAAGTTTAATCCGTTAACTCTTTGGAAACTTCACAGGAGACGTTTCAGGTTTTTGTTCCACTTCAATCCAAAATAAAAGTTTGGGTGAGAAGGCTGAGCGTCGCAGCTCTGACTCACTTCTTTTCTAAAACCTTCTCCTGTGTGCCCGTTGCTGATTGGACGGTGTCTTCTTGCCTTTTTTTTTTTTTTTTCTTGGACATGGTCAGCGGTGCGATGGTTGATGTCTTCATGTTGCATATCATCAGGCTTTTCTATGTAAAAGAGACTGTTGTATTGTACTATGGTTATTACAACTTACAGATTATATTTCCTGTGGATATTAATAAAAACATCTTTTTATCACATTCGGCTGCGTTTCTATCGAAGGCGTTTGTGTGACAGTCATGTGATGCTGACGTTTTAACATTTATGGATGATTTTGAGCTCTGAGCTGGACGCACAGAAAAGGCCTGAAACAGAAGAGCTGTGGGTCCACACCTCAGAGGGTCAGCCTGTGGCCAAAGACGCTGATGGTTTGGTAGAAACTGACACTCCCACTTTAATGCTCTTCCACCCCCTTGTGGTCGAGCAGAAACACTGCAGCTAAGATTTAAATTTACATTCTCTTATGAAACCAAGAGGAAAGGATATCAGCCTCATGTTTACTAACATTAGTGTGATGTCACACCAGCTGTAGGCTGACTTTAAAGGCTAAAAGACGGCGTGATGACTCACAGTTCTCTGTTGGTCTGCTGAGACGAACAAAAATCACATTATTATTTAAGGATCCCTGAATTTCAGTTTTTGACCAACAAAAGCCACAAATATCTGAGCCTCGTCATCAGTCTGTGACCCCACGTGACCCCTCTGTGGGCGGTTACAGTAAAACCATGTTTGTGTTTGGGAAGTTAAAGAATTGCAAACACAATTCCTGAAAGTTGGGAGGAATTAAAATGTAAATAATAAGATTTAAGGATATTCTTCTTAAACCCATAATTTATTCATAATAGAACATAAACAAAAAAACATTTCAAATATTCAAACTGAGAAGATGAGGCGCATTGGCTAATTTTGATTTTGAGGGCAGCAACATGTTTCTAAAAGTCTGCACACGTTTGAAATCTTCACATTTGTGTCAGGAACATTTTATAAACTGTTTTTTGTGAACCTCTGTTCTGTGTATTTTATTTTATTTTTTTTAATACCCAGTCACATGACTGCGCTGCTGAAAAATGTTCCTCCAGCTGCTTTTTAACCTTTTTCTCTTTGACGTTTTGCTGTCATCAAATTCAAAACGAGCTTTACATTTGATGTTTTCCTTTCTGTTATGAATGAAATTCAGGTTTTTTTGTTTTTATTTACGTGTTTTATTACTGGCGAGACAGTTATGGAGAGCACACTTTTAAATCTTTGCTATGGGGGTCCAAATCCACGGAGGCCGGCGAACATGTGAGGCTATAAAATTTAAAAAAGGCTCCCGATGATGGATCTGAGGAGGTGAAGAATCGCTGAAGGCTGCTGATCATCCTCAGGTTTGAATGATAACAGCAGGATAACAGGAACACGTTTGTCATTAAATAATGTGTGACACATGCAGCCTGACTGGGTTACATTTTTAACCACAGGTGATTATAAAGGAGACGAGAGGGAACCTCAGATTACTGGAGCAGGACTCGCTCCTCTGACGGACCTGTCACAGTTATTTAAATCTTATTATCTCGCGCTGCACAGAGTGCTGCCTGTCAGGTGTGTGGGACATTTTCATGTATTTCAAATATTATTTTAAAGTGATTAAAAACTAATGCAAATGAAAGCTGTGACTTCAATGATGCAGTAAAAACTGCACTTCCTGGATTTTGTTTTCTATGTGAGCTGTACAGAAGAATGCAGTCCTTGTATTTATTTCACTGTTTTGCTGACAGTCTTATAATTAACACGTAAGCAGAGCCAGGTGTCGAGAGCTTCTTAACATTCACATTTATTTCCGGGTTTAGTTACACAGGCTGTATCACAGCAGAGATGCACTAGAGACAAGAAAAGAAACGGTCCAGGGACACCACAGTCAGCTGCAGCACGGCTTACCGTCATGCATCATCCAGTCTCAGCTGGAAACCGTTCATTTAAGACCCGTCCACGGCCTCCGTGCCAGACTAGCTTAGAACCATCCATGCCCAGGTTGCTGTGGCTAAGCTAATTTAGCACGATAACCAGAACCCAGGAGCATCGGAGACGCCGGTTTCCGTGCGAGTCACCACAGCTTGACGTCGGTGAGCTCCAGGTCTCCCATGATCTCCAGCTGGTCGATGCTGCTCAGGTCCTGCACCCGGTGTCTGAACTCGAACAGGTGCGAGCCGTTCACCGCCAGCTTGAACCGATGTGGCTGACAGAGGAGAAGGATCTGAGGAAGAAATTTTAAAAAAGTCTCTGAAGAAGCAGAAGGCCTTTAAAAGCGTTGAGAAGCTGCAGGTGGTCCTTACCTCAAAGTATTCTCCTGAGGAGAATGGAAAGAAGGGCAGCTCCCGCTCCTCCTGACCCCAGGACTCACCCAGGTACGAGTTCCTGATGAACACGCTGGACTTCATGCGGGGGTTCAGGTGGAGAGCGATGTTCTCCGTCCGGCTGTTCCGGAGGTTCACGGTAAAACTGGAGCAACGTATGAGCGTGCATCACTGTGAGATGGGCGGTTCTGGATAACTCGCACACAGATTCATATACGTGTCTGAATGTTTACCTGTGAGGATACATGCTGACCTGCCCTTTGATTGTGATGTGCTGTCCTGGGCTCAGGCCTTTGAGGATGCTGCCTTTGTAAGGGAGGCTCTGAAACAGCAGTGAAACCTAAACGTCTGATAAGAGTTTGGACATGTGATCGAGTTTTAGCAGTTTAAAGGTAAAAACTCACCAGGTCCCCTGATTCTGAGAATATTGCCTGAGAGGGAGAAAACGCACATTTAGACACGAGCGGCAAAAAACCTGAAATATGAGACAGACATGTACTCACTGAGTTTGGGATGTAGCCGATAGCGTTCACCCTGACTTTCCCACAGATGGAGAAGGTGTCAACCCTGTTCAGAGGAATTCTGTGCTTGTATTCCAGCAGGTGCGCTCCATTTACCGCCACCTGCAGGTGAACAAGGAGCGTTATCTTTCGGTTCCACATGCAGGCCTACCATCTCCACCAGCTCGGGCTCACAGACCTTGAAGGCGTCTTCATGCACCAGGATGATCGTCTCGAAGGGGGCGCCGCGCTTGTAGGGCAGCTGGTGGAGCGTCTCCTCTCTGCCCCAGCTCTCCTGCAGCAGGGAGTTGCACACCACACAGGGCGAGCCCTTGAAGCGAGGGCTGAAGTGGAGGGCGACGTCAGAGCGTGGTTTGGTGCTGCAGCCACTCGACAGGTCGATCTGAAACCTGCACAAAGTTTAACTGCCCATTAAATCATGTCGTGCATCAACGTTTAACTTAAACTCCACGTGGATGTAACTCCATCCTTTTATTCTGAACCCAGTTGGCAGAACAGCTGAGCTCTCAGATGTGATTTAAAGAAAAGAGAGAGAGACTTTGAGTGGTCTGACTGTAGCAGAGCTGGGAGCGATGCATGATCACCGAAGAGAATAACAACCTCATTGATATCAGCCAAACTGATCCTGGACCTGTTCTCTGCAACTGGAACTGAATGTGCACAGATCAGCACATCCAGGGTAACTTCTCAGCGATCCCAGTAAACCCAGCAGGAGGCGGGGTTTCAGCATCTGACCAATCAGGTTTACTGACAGTGAAGTGGCTGAGTGTACAGATGAAGACAAAACTGACGAGTTAAATACAGACTGAGTGTGTGTGAGCATCCAGAGCTTTGCTCAGTCAGTCTGTGTTCATAAAGTTTATTTGAATCAGGAAGGAAAGAGTTGGCAGTGAACGGATCTTCATTAACCTCCTAAGACCCGAACTCTTCCACAGCAGCATTTTTAATTTCTCTTTGATATTTGGGCTCATTGGGGCCCGATGAATGTAAAAACAAAGAATTACCAGATTTTCTTTTTTACCTTATTTTTGTTTTTAAGAAAAATCAGAGCCACATATGAGGATATTCGTTTAAAATGTTGATAGAACAGTAGCAGCAGAATGTCCTCGTAAGTGGATATCAGGCCCTCGTAGAGCAAAATTGAGTATTTTGGTCTAAATAACCCAAAATGTGATGTCCACATATGTGGATGGAGGTCCTAGGAGGTTAAAGGAACATTTAGATGTGAGTGAGACATTTGATTGAGCTGCAGTGTCGGAGCTGTTTAAGGAAAGAGGAAATGTAAATAAATCAGGAATTAAGTTTCTATAGTTCTCACTGATGCTCATGACATAAAGACTTTGGATGGTAAAAACCTTCAGACCCTGTGAGGGTCCAGGAACAGCGGCACTTTTCTGATTGGCCAGCAGACGATGATTTCAAACCTAATCTCTAATCTAGAAACAGAACTGAGCAGATTGGGTCTCCAGCATGAGTGAGAAGTGAACAGCTCTGTGAGAGGCTCCGGAGTTTTTGGGTCCTTGCTGCTACATCGTACCTAAACAGACACACAACCCCCCACGCACACTGTACACACCAAAATAATATCACATATCAATAACCAGTAACCTCAACATCGTTTCACCTTTTGATCAGAACCACGGACAGCACCTGCAGTCAGAGACGTTTGTGCTACAAACTCACAGCAGAAAGATTTAAGTTTCGTTTTATCAGCGAACATAAAACAGCTGTAACATCTGGAAACAACGAAACCACAGGAGGCCTCGCTGTGTGTGGAAACACTATTTCAATAAAAACAAACTATTCACCATCACTTCCTCTTTTCAGCTTCACTCATTTGCTTCACATGTAACGCTGCTGCTTTCACCAAAATATGAATTACTGAATATTTCACGTCAGCAGGTTCTCGAGCATTTCCCCTCTGTGACAGAGCAGCATCGGTAACATGTGACAGCACACCTGCACAGATACAAACTACCCTGCAATATAAAAATCATCTCAATCAGCAGCAGCTAGAACATTAAAGTTATACAAAGATCAATAATTATGGTTCAATAATATAATCTATATGATTGTGAAAGGTGCCACAGTTTATAATAAGCACTTTAAATATCCTTTGATTATACAACTTGTGAAACTATTAAGTATAAATATTTTTACAAATCAACACAAAATGAAGTTTTTGAATCTGCAGCAAAATCCAGAAACCAAACTTGACAGGTGAGGGGCAGCCAATCAGAACAAAGGGGGCTTGTTTCAGGCAGGATGGACTGAGATGCTGCACTTAGTTCCAGAATAATATACAGAAGGATTATTGTGGACTTTAAATCAAGCAAAGCAGGTATGGAAGAGTTCAGTAATACAATAAATATCACACACACCTGAAAACAGCGTCATGGGTCAACTTTCATTCTCTTTTAGCTGAAAATGTTTGCAGGGGGAGATTTTTTCTTTGTTAGGTTTCCTGCATGAACAGAACAAACTGCTGCTGTTTGATTTGAATCTTACCTGTCAGCATCGGGGGGGACGGTGCCCTGGACGATGATGATCTCCCCGGGGTGCAGGCCACCAGGTATGGGTCCAGTGTATGGGATCACCTGCAGAGCGGACATGGAAACCTCAGAGAGCCTCGTGTCTTCATTCGAGTGTGGTCAGACAGACAGATGTGGACAGGTGTGTGGGCAGATGTGCGGACAGCGCTAGAAACTGCATGCGTGCAGACAGCAGAGCATGCAGCCATCAGAGGGCTGATGGAGATGATGATAATAATAATCCGCTTACCGGATTCAGAACCGTGTGTTTAGCGTTAGCCACGGACATCGGGCCTCTCGTGTCGGACTGCGGCCTGCAGCTGTGCGGAAAAACGGCAGTCTGCGCAATGCGCGCCAAACGGGAGCGGGCTGGAGCTCTCCTGCGCTACACGGGGATGGAGGCAGTGGGCATCTTCTCTCCATCAGCCATTAACAGCTCGCGCATGCGCAAAATCCTACCATGTGATCGGCACCCGATCAACAACAACACGGATGAAGCCCACCCACGTGACCGTGAGAGCGTCACGTGAACCTGCAGGAAGTACATGACGTCAGTCATAATCTATCTGAGAACCTGAGAACATAACCCACGTAAAAATGTTAATAACTTATTTGTTAACTTTGTATGGAAGAATAAGCACCATCATCTAAAAAAATCTTTGTTTGTGGACCTAAAGATAAAGGTGGTTTTGGCCTTCTGGACTTCATGGGTCCTGAACTATACATTTAAGGTGAAATGGCTAAAAGAACGCTTAAAATCTCCTGGATCATTATGGCATTTCAATCCACATAACATTTTTAGAAATGTTGGAGGTTTACACTTCCTATTGTCTTGTAGTTACAGTATATCAAAGTTACCAGTTAAAATGTCTGCATTTTATCAACAGGCATTGTTGGCTTGGAAATTATGTTATTCACATAACTTTTCTCCACATAGATCTATTATCTGGAATAACGAATGTATTACTAAGAGGAACAAATCACTATATT
>NW_005187489.1:2486763-2488201 GCF_000239375.1 Pundamilia nyererei
CACGTGATCTCCGGTGTTTTAATTAAATATCAGGATTCATTCAAAGGATTTAAAGAGTCTAATTAATTAATTGAACACCTGGTCCTCACCTGCAGGCAAGACGAGCAGCGGGAAGTATTTGAAACAATAATAATAATAATGCTGATGATGATGATGATGTTCAGGCTGTATAAAGTCTTCAAACCAAAAATTAAAACGTGTGTTTGAGCGAACATTAGTACAACATTAGTACAACAAACCTTCGTTAATAATTTTATAACTTTTGTTAGTTTAAAAAATATTAACGTGAAGTTTGAACGTCTCGTGTTTTTAAACTAAACAAGATTTCTGAGTTTTTATTCTTTTTGTATGAAGCTGCCGGTTCGTCCCGATGACATGTGGAAGCAAAACTACGGAATCCCGGCAGGATCATGCATGAAGCATTAACACGTTTGCAGCAGTTACAGCAAGTGACCGTTAGAGGGCGCCATTTATTCATGATAGGTCAATATAATATAATATAATATAATATAATATAATATAATGCAAATCTAAGATTGGACGATTGTGTGTCAAACACAAAGAAACATCATCTACCCGAGCAGCTTCTCAGGTGTCTAAGACCAAAACAATATCATTCATAATATTTGTGATAAAATCAACGAGAGATCAAATTCAAAAAACACAATCAAGAGCCATCAGTGAAGCTCTCATCTCAGTCTTCAAGGAGACGGTGAAGCTGATGAAAAGATAACAGAGCTGCAGAATAAATGAATGAGTTCCTCAGGCTCTGTTGAGACCATCAAAGAGGAGTGGAGGAGATCTGGTCCCTCAGGCCAATCGCAGCACCTCAGCTGTGCTGGACGTGGCACATCGTCAGGAGAAACCACGACCTGTGATCACAGGATTCATCTCTTCTCCCCACACAGAGCCTTAGTATGGAACAATAAGGACATCTCATATAAACACCAGGTTCTCCTTTATCACATGTGGTTTGGTGACGGAGATGTGACGGTGGGTCAGATGTTTAATCAAAATGATTTTCTGTCTCATGCAGAGCAGTTCACACCGTATCGCCTCCTGTCAGTTGTTTCTTATTTAAAGACACACAGTCATCACTCATCATGTCCTACTGAACCAAACCAGCCTACACTTTATTAATGAGCTCAAACAGCACTGAGAAGACCCAACCTGGTCAAATCAAGACAATATGTTCGTGACACCCTCAACATATGAGACTTTTGTTAAATTATATCCAACTTTTTTTTTGCCATGCTTTGTTTCGGAGGATAGAAAAATCTGCCTCCGAAGCCACCAGGCTCCTGACAGGTGGAAGGCTCATCCTGATTGGACAAAGCAGACATCCTTCATGGAGATGAACTCACGCAGGTGCCAACGGCTGTGTCCCAACTCAGGGGCTGTGTCCCAATTAAGAGACTGCACGCTTGAAGTACGCATT
>NW_005187489.1:2490408-2491339 GCF_000239375.1 Pundamilia nyererei
AATCATGTTTTACAGTCCCGTGGTCTCAGCCTCAGATACTCAACTAATCAAAGTGATGTCATGACAAAAATGAATGACCAACAAAACATTTTTCTCCTTCATTTCTGTCAAAAAAAGCTGTATGTACCGTGTCTCGCGGTTAGTATCATGGTTGCTAGGCAACCTGAACAGCGCGACTAAGCGTATACCGTCCCATTTTACAAGCCTCTCACTTCCGCACTTCTCGTACTTATAGTACGCACCGTACGTAGTACGCGTAGTGCGCGTACTTCAAGCGTGCAGACCCTGAATTGGGACACAGCCAACGACTCAGACAGATAGAAGCATGCAGACATAAATTTCATCACATGCAATAAATAACTGCAAAAAATGTACTTTTTTTTTACAATTTGTTGTACTTTTCGGTTTGTTTGGTTGTTCTGGATCATCATTGGTTAAATATGTGTTTACAAATAAAAACAACATTAGGTGTTAAACATGATCACGGTTGACTTGAGAAGCGACATCTGCGACATCCCGTGAACGCAGCAGATAGGGGTGTGTCGAGGCGTGGGGGCTATAAAAGGTGGGCTGTGCGCCTCTGTGATCAATCACCTTTCCTCTCCCCAGCAGAGCACAGCCGACATGAAGACGCTGCGTGTGGTCGTCCTCGCATCGCTGCTGCTGATTCTCCAGCTCAGCTCACTGGTGAGTTACGTTTTTGTCCGAGTGTCGTGTTCGTGCTGAGGAGTTGCATTACGTTAAAAAGCTTTAAATGTCGCGTGGAGGGGCAGGAGAGGCTGCGGGGACAAACTTTTTGTCAAACGTTAAATTTAAACACCTGATCAAAGGTGGAGGTGAACTCTAAGGGCCTCTCAGCCTCCCCACGGTGTGCAGCCGCACTTCCTCAGCTTCATGGCGTCTCTTGTGTTGCAGATGGCCCGGGGGCACG
>NW_005187489.1:2491643-2498902 GCF_000239375.1 Pundamilia nyererei
ACGACCGCGGCGTCCACAGTAAAGTCCTCCACGGTGAAGGCAGTCTCTGCCACGGCGTCCACACTTTCCACTGTGAAGACTACGACTTCTCCAAGAAGCAGGCCTCCGACAGGGACCGGCTCCCGGGGACCCGCCGCCTGCACTCCGCTGCTGGCTCTGTTGGCTCTCCTCCACAGCTGGTCCGGATGACTGGATCCGGATCGGCCTGGACTCCGTGGAAACTTTAGGTCTTCCTAAAGGAGGTTTAATAAAAAGCCGTTTCCTCCTGAACTCTGAGAACAGGAGTGAGTCATGGAGGTGCTCCTGTTTCCGGTGTCACTGACTATGAAGTTTGTCTAAATGCTGTAAAACATTTGGGACTGAAAGGCTGTGCTTTGATGTCAACTGAATAAAACTTAAAATTTAAGACCACGTGACTGTTTCCTTCCTGTGCGGGAGAAGTGAAGCTGCATGAGTGAGTTCAGAGCCCCGATGGTCTGACCCGCTGTGGCTCAGTCACACCAGGTCTGATTATCAGGCTCCTTCAGCCTCTTAATCTGGTTTCAGCTATTTTAAATTGGCACCCTGACGAGAAAATCTGAGCTTCCTGTGGTAATGCTAGTCAACACAGGGCACACCTGCTGCCTCACATGTGGTGAACTTAGGTCTAAGCCTCCAGATTCAGAAGTTTCTGTGTGTACATGCAGAAAGGTTTTAATTTGGAACTCAAATTTACAGCTAACATAAATGTAAAACTGCTTCGGGACTGAGACGTGACTGTGTCCATCTTATATACAGTGTATTCTAGAAGGTGCCAGCAGGACGCGCCGTGGCTCAGTTTTTTTTTTTTTTTCTGAGGGGCCTGAAGTGTCTAAAGAAAATCCACACCTTGACAAACATGTGCTGCTGGTATAAAGCAGGATGGATTGGTGCTCGCATGTTTACACCGAAGTCTGACTCTACTGTCCAAAATCAAAGGATCCAGCCTCTGTTTGCTAGTCTCCCTGTGAGTCACACCAGCTCACTCTGCTCATCAATAACAGCTCATAGCTCCACAGGCATGCTGGAGGCAGAGATCCCTCCCTGCACAGATACTTTCTGAATTATTAACAACCTTTTGTTTATTCAGACTTGCACATCAGACCTGTTAACATTGGGAACATGTTGGTTAGAGATAAACTACAACAGAAACGGGCCGAGTGAGAAGAGGACGTTTATGCAAAGTGATGAAGACGTGAGCGAGGTGTGTGGGTCTGTGAGGATGATGTAATCTTCCTCAAAATAAAACTGTGTATTTCCTTTACTATTTCAGACGGGTGCTAGTTTCCTCTTTCTCTCACGCTGTTCACCTGATGGTGCTGCATTAAAAACCTCCATAATTCACTCTGTAATTTTCTAAATATGATGCAGAGCTGAGTAGCCTGTTAGTGTTTCTTCTATATGACCTCTGAGGTTTCTTTATTTCTGCACAATGGACTGAAATTTGGTACAAACATGTCCCGCCAGCCACCTCGATTCTTCTCAGCCAGTTAAAAGCCTGAATCACTTCTAACAGTTCGGACTCCTGTCGACACGGCCTGCAGGTATGCACGGCCCACCTTATCTCACAAAACACTTTCTGCAGGTTATTGTGTACAAGCTGGGGACTTGCAGGGGACTTTTTTTTTTTTAGTAACGGGAGTCTTACTGGCTTGCAGGTAAACAATCCACATTGATGAGGTAACCTCCAGCTGGCCGTTGCACTGTGAGGTTAAATCAGCAGGCTGGAGGACGGGTTTCCTGCTCGCTGCCCAGCAAACACGTCCCCACAGAGTCGTGCACCAAAACATCCAGCAGAAATCAGTGTGTTCACAGTCTTTACAGCTGTTTGGCTGATGACATGTTAATGATGTCAAAATAACGTTTCCTCAATAGAACAATGACACATGATCAATATAAAGTCAATAGAAGTCATTCCTTTCCAGCTGTGACTGACAGGCCAATGACAATGAGAATAGTGCGGTGCTCATCTAGTCATGTGGCTGGAATGGAGTTAAAGACACACACACACACACTCCAGAGCAGCGTCTGTGAGTCAGCGAGCGGCCGCTAGATGTCACCATATATACATCAGCGGTAAATTCAAAGCCTATAAAAGCCCGACCTGCGCCTCCCGTTCATTCACTGTTCCTCCACCCGACAGAGAAAACGAGCCTCCATCACCTCCAGCATGAAGACCCTGAGCATCGTTTCCCTCGCAGTTCTGCTGCTGGCTCTCCGTCTCAGCTCTCAGGTCAGTTTCACCATTGCATCTTTTTAATAAAAACTAAATCTTTCAGCACCTTTTCTTTTAAAAATGCGGCGGAAACGCAGTTTGTTTGCGCCTAATTAAATGCGGACATAAGGAGCTTTAAGGCTTATGTTGAGGAGCATCCGAGACTGAAGGAGAAACTCCAAACTTCCACAAACTCCGAGTTTAGAGCTGTGGAAATAACGTTGGGCAGAAATAAAGACCGGCGGGTTTTTCGTGCCCCCGGGCCTGATGAGTAAAAAACAACGTCAGTGTTAAAATGTGGAATGAGTAACATTTATCGTGGGAGCGCAAAGAATCCCGAGTGGAAGATTCCTTACACCAGATTTGAGGGTAGAAGTAAACGTGAGGGGAAATTCTGTTTTTGTGGAATTTTGATGAAATGATTAAAATGAAGATTTTTGCTCGCGTGGTGTTTAAAGTTTTCACGGGATCAGGAATTTGTCGTGACCCTCCGTGATCGCAGTTCGCTTTTGTGTGTTTCAGAGGGCCGAGGCAGCCAGCACCGCCCTCCCCAGCACCAACACCTCCACCACCAGCTCCACCTCCATCTCCACCAGTGAACCCACTAAGAGTGGCTGCGGAGGTCCCGCCCTCTCCACGCTGCTGCTGTCCCCGCTGCTGCTCGCGGCTCTTCTGTTTCACGCCTGAGCGAGCGGACACGGCACAGCCGCCACGCGTGGACTGGAGACGCATCTTTAGTTTTATTCCAGATTCAATGTATTTTTTCTTTGAAGTGAAATCGTTTTCAGTGTTGATGGGAAATGTTTTGAAAGGAGCGCGCGCCGCCCCGATTGGCTGTCTTTACGCACCCGTGAAGAAGACAATCCGTTTCAAGTGATTGTACACGAACGAGTTTTGTACTTTAGACCAGATTTCTCGAATTTTATAAAAAGAATAAAACTGTAAATTGTAGGAACACGTGACTGAGCTGTTGTTTTTCCCCCGTGGAGCGTCACGGTATGTGAAGTATAGATGCTGGAAGAGGTTGAGCAGGTGAACTGAGAACACTGATAATCAGGTTTGGTGTCCGTGTCAGCCGCACAGGCGGATTATCAGGCTCAGCTTAATCTGGTTTCGGGTGACTGTAAATAAACGTGTCTGATAGAATCGAAAAGCAGCTATTTTAAAGCCTGCTCTGCTCTAGATGTGTAATTATGCACATTTACGCAGCTACTTGCATTTATTCTGTTGCATAGAACCGTTGGTTGTACAGTAGAGGTGTGATGGTCAAACATCCCGCTTGAAAAAACTTTTATTTTTAAATTGAACCTCATCACAAAAGCTGAATCGCTTTTTTACGTTCAGCTTGTTTAACCTTTGCAGACTTGCTGAAAGTACCAGTATGAAAACTATGAAGTGAATTCTAACATGTAGACGCATCTCCAGGAGCGTTTTGGCCCATCTGACACAAAACTGCAGTAACTCGGCCTGGATGTGTTAAAAGCACGGATCACTTTTAAAAGTGGAGCGGAATGTAAAATTATACCAACTTTCTTTATATTATATTTTCAGTATGAGCTCAGAGATCCAAGAGATGAAATAATATTTGCAAAGTGAATCTGTGATAACTTGGAGGGAAAGAACTCAAAAGGGAGACACGCAGAGGAAGAAGAGGGAAAATACGAGGAGCTGAAGTCAGAATCAGTAAACAAGCTCAAACACAAACAGATGAAAAGGAAGTGAAAACTGGAAACAGTAGGAAAGACTGACAAACTGAGGAAGACTATCTAGTAAAGTAGGCTACACGGAGTGTGTACACTGTGACAGGATGCAGGGGTGTGGCTGGGGAATAATGGACAGGTGTAGATCACAGGTGAAAGTAAGACCCAATGAGGATGAACTGAAAAAATAAAGCAGGTTTCAGTCACAGCGCTGAAAACAGTATGAGGAGTTTGATAAATGTGACGATGCTGATTATTTAATATGTGGTGGTTTAAAGGTTTGATCAGTTAAGTAAATACAGCTTCAAATGAACAACATATTACATGATGTGTCACCATTATTTCACAAACATGAAGCCAAAGTCCAGCCTTGCTGCTTCATTATGAGAGTAACTATGAGCCAGATGCTGCTAATCAAACACACACTTAACTGATCCTCATCAGGTGTGAGCACCTCTGTCAGACCAGTTAGCAGATCTGCAACATTTAGGTGTGTTGACACAACGTCAGTAGTGATGTTAGAGACCAACACTCAGTCTGTTCATAAGAACAAAGATCATCATTCTGCAGTGAGAGATTATCCATGAGTGGAAGACGTTCAAGAGGCTCACAGTTTTCTCAAAACTCCCAGGAAATTCACCTCAAGGTCCGTGTGAGTGTGAGTTAGTGGTGATTAGGGAAAAAGTGGGTTTTATTTACCCCAAAATGTAGAAATATCCAAAGTAAACTAACAACAGCAGCCCCTGAACTCAAGCCTCCAAACTGACTGCTCGACAGAATAACAGCAGCCTAACACACAGGAAATAAAGGAAACTTAAATGGTAGCTGATCACACCGGTTCAATACAATGGGGGGAAATAAATATTCAAAAAATCATCTGGTAAGTAACATAACCAACAGTTAGTTTAGCAGTTAATTAAAATAAATAATCAAACCCAAGATGAAGTAAACGAGGAAGTCACGAGCCAAAGAAAGACTTTTAAGATAATTTGCTAATGATACGACCCAATCAGCACTTCCCCTCTCTCTAAAAAAAAGTCTTTCTCTTCTCTGTAAAAACTGAGAAGAGAAAGAAATCTGTCCTTTCACACACAGTGGAGGCGTTTGCCCGTAATGCAGAGCGCGTGTTTCAAGAAAAACCAAACTCAGCACAGCTGATGATGTGGGCACCTTGCAGTGGTGCGGGCCGTGAGCTCCTGTGTACTAAAGTGTTGGCGGCAGCTGAAGCCTGGGTTGCACTAGCCCAAACCACCGACCTCGACTGAAGCAATGATGTAAAGCAGAAGTAAAATTTCCTCCAGAATGATGTGCGAGCCTTATAAAGTAACACAGAAAACCAGTACTTCAAGCTATTGCTGCTGAAAGTGGTTTTCTGAGCTGATGATGGTGCAGACTCAGTGTTTCAGATGGTGCTTCTGCATTTTGTAAATGGTGTTTATCTGAGGTTGCATTTCCCTCAAAAACCTGGAGATATGATGATAAGGGTACGATGATGTTACTGTGAGGCTGTGGGTAAAGTCAGTATCGTAACATTCAGAAATCAGTCCTGCTAATAAACCCGCATGATGCACAGTGTTGGAGAAAGTCAGTGAATACAACGTGGTGTTTTTGTTTTAATGCAGATTTTCTTTGTTAAAACAAAGTTGTCCAAACCTGCCAGTGCTGTGTGAAATGAATATACACCAGGACAATGACTGAGCTGATGGGCAGACATCCTCCTTCAGGGTTTCCTGGTGGAGAGCACAATTCCCTCAGTCACACTGCATCCCAAACCACCACAGTGTCTGCCTGCTGCTGGGATGTTCCCTTTATGAAACGCTGTGAGTCTGACGCAAATCTAACAGGAAATGGTTCAGCCTCTGTCTCATCAGTCCACAGAATATTTCACTGAAGTCTCGGGTATCATCCAGATGTTTGTTAGCAGATGTGAGATGAGCTTTTGTGATCTTTTTGGTCAGCAGTGGTTTTCTTGGACTCTCCCACAGTCTTTTTTTTTTTTTTTTAACAGTTGAATCATGACCTCTGACCTTAACTGAGGCAGTCGGGCATTCACATCAAACGTGGATCATCAATAATAACATCTCCGTGCTGGATCAGTCAGGGTTAAAGAGACCTGGTGTTGGTCACCAGTGGAAACTGTGCAGAGGAGGATGCAATCTGACATACTGGGGGTTTTCCCGGTGGGTCGACCCACTTTGGAGTGATGGGCCGGTCTGGAGGGCCTACACTCAGTGAAAGTGTAGCTTTTAATTATTGTTCAACATGCTGCAGTACAACAAAGACATAACCCAAAAACTGTGCCAACCTGATTATCTTTCATCTCTGATGCTGAGCATCCAATGAGATGATGGCAGAGGATCCACAGTGGTGACACTAAGGGGTGCAGTGGGAACACAGTATGCACTCTGTGTCATGATTCTTCCCTCAGGTGTGTCCTACCACTAGATTACACGAAAAACTCGGAAGTCCATCCATTCGTTTCCTTCCTTGTCTAATTCAGCGTTGCTGGCGCCCATCCCAGCTGTTACAGGGTCAGCACTGTCAGGACTCGTATTTGACCTCATATATGGTGATAGCTCTGAAGAAGAAACGGGGTTAGACAGCAAAATTAGCAATCTGGTGGTTTGCAGGATGCCTGACTCGGCTCAGTCGACGTTATAAAGGATTATATCGACGCTGTACAGTAGATGATGTAGAGATTTCACCAAGAATAAGAACAAAAAGAGAAGCAGCACCTCAGCCATGATGAGTAATTTGTTGTCTATACGATCATAAAGTTCCCTTTTTAAACATGCTGCACTGATGCAACATGTTCAGCCTGTCACTACATCCTGTAAAAACTGGAACCTGAGACGGTTCAGACATTTTAAACAAAAACTCTAAAGTACACAGTGTGGATTGTTTTAGACTGAGCTTGCTGCTAGTCAGGCACGAGCAAACGTTTGTTTGTACTGCTCTAAATACTCAGGCGTACTTACTACTACTAAATCATTTAACCAGTTTAGAAAAACATGACAAGTTTAATTCGTTTATTTATTCTGGTTATTTCTTTTACAAAAAAGGTTGTAATGTACGAACATGCATGTCGAAGCTCTGTGCAGATACAGACTTGAGAGTTTAAATAAAATGTACTTCCTGTAAGATAAGATAAGATAAGATAACCTTTATTAGTCCCACACGTGGGAAATTTGTTTTGTCACAGCAGGAAGTGGACAGTGCAAAAGTTATGAGGCAAAAATTAGGATACAATAAGAATAAATACAGTACACAGCTGTACAGAATAGAATAAAATACTATATACAGTAGAATAAAATAAAATAAATATA
>NW_005187489.1:2500519-2509587 GCF_000239375.1 Pundamilia nyererei
AGTAATGCATGTAGTAAGGCTGTCGATGTCCTCTCCGTGGTCATCACAAATCACCTCCCACACAGTCGACTCAAAACAATCCTTAAGAGCCTCCTCGCTCTCCTCCGACCATCTCTGTACTGTGCGGGTGGCTGGTGGCTCCCTGCGCACTAAGGGCTCATACACAGGGACAAGGTGCACCAGGTACTTGTTTAAAATGGTTCTTTGAAGCTTTTGTGTTTCTGTACATTCAGATGTTTGTGGCCAAAGTTTCTTAATTTTCGGTTGTGAAATTTTGATGAAGTTCACTAATACATGACAGCTCAGTCTGCTGGAAATGACACAATATGTTCAGTGTTTTGATTTGTAGATTAGCAACCGGGTTTACATGTTTGTGCAAAATAAATCTGAGCGACTGGATAAAAATGTGGAATATTGTTTCCCTGCGTTGTAGAAAACAAGTGGAGATCTGTGCTTAGCTGAACTCTTGAAGACATTTGTAAAAGAATAAATGTAGTGTGAAACCTACAGGACACTTTCTGTCATATTGTGCAAGAGTTGAGTTTGGCTTTAAGTTGGTGTAAATGTGATTTTTAAAGGAATTTCTCAGTTAAATTTCTGCATCTGGAGTTCCACAAGGCTCTATCAGACACACTCTAAGACTGTATTTCCTTATTTAAACGTAAAGATGCGTTTTTTTTCTATTATAACAATAAAGGTTATTTATGTAACCTTTATTTTAACTGGATAATACTACAATGGCTACTACCAGTAATTATTAGTAATAACAACTAGAAATCAAAGTGTTTAAAATGCTTCCAGGCGGCTCACACACTTCAAAAGCCAGTACTCTGACATGTTTGGAAACTGGACTGTCAGCTTCCTGGTTTTCAACCATGGTGATGATGATGATGATGATGATGATACCAACCATCTTGACCTTTTCTCTCTAACTTGACCTCCAAACCATTGGGTCTGAGCGGTCCCTGTGATACACGGAGACACCTCAGCACCCTCCAGCTTTAAACGCACACAGTCCCGCTGGGTCGTAGGAGAATCTGAAGCGGCAATGACAGCGACTGACCACTAGAGGTCGTCATTTATCTATCGTTAGTTAAATCGAAGCCTTAGATGACAAATTAAAGGAAAAATTCAAAACCTATATCCCTGCTTATTAAAGGGTAATACAATCAAATTAAAGAAGCATTTTCCGATCAGAGCATCAAGTTAAACTTCTAGGATATAGATCTGGGCTGTCAAGTAGCAGAGGAGGATGCTAATCAGTTTAAGCTGCTTTGGTGCTAATGAAATTAACAACAAGTGCACCAGAGGGCTAAAAGTGAGACAACCTCCGAGTCGGGAATGATTTTACAGACGGAGGCCACTGACATTGTCCCTCCGTGTGTTTTCACTCTGATTTTCAGGTGTCTGTAGGTATGTGCCCTCTGCAGGCTACTTTAATTTCTTGGCATCCTTTCACTCCTGACACATGACCCAGTGCACATCAGTGCAGGTATTCAGCATGATTTATACCCCACTGAAATCTGATGAACTTTGAACGCTACTTTCATTATTATTATTTATTTATTTTTTACCAGTGTATAATGGTAAATAGACGGGTTCTTATACAGCGCTTTTCTACTCATCTGAGCACTCAAAGCGCTTTACAATGGAGCAGGCTACAGACGATGATGCTCACAATGCAGAATAAGCTGTTTGACAAACAAACAAAAGAACACACGGAACAAACATGTAGTTATAATGGCGGGGAAAAGCAAAAAACAACTGAGAACCACTGCATAATTGTCTTGAATTATTCGGGGGATTTGGTGTGAAAGACGATCCCAGGGTGCTTAAAATACTGTTTTAATTAAACATTATATAGCATTATATTATGCTGTCTTCTGCTCCTTGAGCAGCTCTATCTCCGCCTGAAAGCGCCTGAAAGCAGCATGATGAAGGCGGTTTCTGTGTCGGTTGGGTGGGGGCTATAAAAGGTGCGACTGCGCGCCTCCTGTTTCAATTGCCTTTCCTCCACCGAGCGCAGCAGTTTCCCATCACATCAGCATGAAGAAGCTAAGCATCGTTTTCGTCGCAGTCCTGCTGCTGGCTCTCAATCTCACCTCCCAGGTCAGTTCAGCCCGTGTTTAAAGCATCTTTTTGCACATTTTCCCTCACAGAAGAGGCGCAAACTGCCGTGCGTAACGCAGCTTGTTTGCGCATAATTAAATGCACAACTGCCAGAGCAGCAGCTGTCTGCAGCTTCAGCTCAGAATTTAGTTCAGTGTTTGGCAGAAATGGAGACGAAAGATTCTCTGACAGACTTTGATTCAAAACCTGAAGTGGGGGGGGGGAGCCTGGAGTGAAGTGCGTGAATAATTCAATTTGAGCTGAAGGCGGTGATGATGAGAGTGACTCCTGTGTCCTGGTGCAGTGTCTATTCGTTAAACTCATGTGGTTATCTCATGTTTTGCAGGCGGCCGAGGCACAAGGTAAAAGCGGAACCGGAGGCACCAACACCCAGAACTCGACTACAGCCGCACCGACGAGCGCCAGCGGGAGTCCCGCCGCCTTCACGCTGCTCGTCGCTCCGCTGCTTCTGTCCACGGTTCTCCTGCACGGCTGGTCCGGATGATCTGATCCGCGCTGGACATTCGGAAGCCGGCAGGGGACACAACGTTAGTGTTTAATAAAAGGCAGAAAAAGGAAATCACATAAAGTAGGGAGCTTAACTATTTACTGTTGAGCGGGCGAAACGAGCGCGACGCGGCCCGGGGCGCGACGGGGCCCGGGGCGCGCCCTGCTCCTTTCCGCATCCTGCTCTTCATCAACTCTGAAACGCAACCAATCCTCCCGCCAGTAACGGAACATGCTCGCTGATAATTCAGAAATATTGAACCCTGTGGAAAACATGTGTATTCATGTGTCTGACAACGACTGTATGTAAATGAGTTCTGTACTTTCAGAATGATGCAAATCTGATGTTTGACATGTGAATGCTGTGAAATTAAACTTTAAATTGTAAAAAATATATAGTCCAGTGTTTTATTTGTGGTGGGGTTTTTGTTTGTTTTTGTGTAATTTCCTGGATTTCATGACGTATAAGAGGAAAAATGTGCAGAAGCCTCAAACGTGAGCCAAGAGCAGAACATCACATCTGGATCAGGTGCGGGGGTGTATCAGACTCTAAATTTGGTTCCAGGTGAAGGTAAACGTGTAATCCTGTTTTTACAGGTTAAACATGAGCATTAAACGGAGTTTCTGTCGGAAGTTCTGCATGCACGTTATCAGCTTGTAACGGACGTTGCCTTAAAAGCTAAAATTCATGGATGTTTTTATTTAAAAAGAATAAATAAATAAAGTGGGGAAACACCCCCCCCCCCCACGTCTTTAAATCCTCTGTGCTGTAATTTCATGGATTTCTTTGCGCTACTTCTGCATGCACCGTCACACATGCTTACGTTTCTTTTTCTTTTTTAATTGGCTGATCCAAGCGGCTGAACGGAACCCGTGGGCCGTGATTGTGCTGCTGGAGCGCGTTTACTTACTGTATCTGACATAATCTGGCTGCTGTGAGAGCTCAGTGCCAACAGACCGTCCCAGCAGGCTGAGCTCCAGCTCTGTGCGCTCTTCCATACGGATCACTGGATACTGTTAGATGATAACTTCCCGTTTCCCCCATTTGTCTTAAAAATAAATATAATAATAATAATAATAATAATAATAATAATAAAAAGACAAACCAGCCCGTCTTCAAAGTAGTGACGTCACTACTTTTTGAAGACTGGCTGGTTGAAGAAAACCTCCACCATTGAAAATAAGATGAAAAATAAATTACTTTCGTTTGCTTTGATGGGAAAACAAGTTTGAAAAAATCTGAAACACGTGAAAAATTCTCCCTTCCGTTGACGAGCAGAAACCACATCACCCCTCTGACTCAATGTTGTGAACACAAAGGGCTGTGAGGTCAAGACAAATAGAAGTAATTGACCGAGACTGAGTGAAGAACTGATGCCCTTCCTCCTCCACCTGCCGCCTTCAAAGGACGCCCCTGTGTGAGGATGGGCGGCTGAATGGGCTTTGAAGGCCTTGGTTGCTTCATGTTTCGTGCACTCGGAACCAATTGTATCTGTTAGATCTAATCCCACATTCATGTCTGCGTCTAAAACACGAGCTCAGACTCTGCTGCTCATCAACAACAGCTCTGACATGCTGGATACGGAGGTCCCTCCACCATAGCTGTGGTTTCACCTGGAAGCTCTGAGCTCGGAGAAGCTGCTGTTGTTCTCATGTGAAGGCTGAAGAGTGCAGTGGTTTGCTCTGTTAGTGCAGACTCAAGTATCTCATCATGCTTTGAGACTCTCAGTGACTTCCAAAAAATAACATGTGCACAGACACAGCGACCTTTTTGAATGCGGGCCGGACTGGAAATGGAATCCAATCCTCAGTTTAGTGTATGCAGTGCCGATACTGTACACATGCTCTTCACACTTGGCTGCGGTGAGTAAAGTGCCGAACGACACACAAACAGGCTGAGTGAGAGGATGACATCCGTGCATGCTAAGTGATGAAGAGATGAGTGTGTGTGTGCCTGTGAGGATGACGTAACCTCCAGTGAAATAATACTGTGTATGTTTGAGACTCGTGCTGGTCTCCTCTTCCCCTCACTTATTTATAACGTGCACACGAGCAGGATGTATCTGTAATTGTCTGTTTTCGGGTTTTTATTTTTTAAATGTTATTTTTTCTATGCTTTTTTCAGTTTCTATATGACCTCTTTTATTCAATAGGAGGTTCGCTTCACTGGATTTGCATTCGCGTCCGATCACGTGACGTGCAGCTCACTTCAGGTCAGGATCTTTCCTCCATAAAGCCACTTTCTTCAGGTGCAGCAGCTTGTGTTTCTGGATGATCTGGGGACCGTCTCTAAGACGTAGACACATTTCTGCTGAGCGGTCAGGTTACGGAGCAGGGTCTAAAGAGCTTGGAGAGAAAATCATCTGGACATCTTCAGTTCCTGGGTCAAATAGTGAAGAGTCCCAGATTTGGACCCCCGTTGATCTTCTACTTAATCACAAAGCCAAGGTGTGAAAACGGGTGTGTGTCCCAATCAGCCAAGTTTTGGGTGATGGCTTCTTTCACTTCTCTTTTAAACCATCTGCCTCGGGCTCCTGGTCTTAGCCGACAGGAGGAGCACCTGGTGTGGTCTTCTGCTGCTGCAACCCATCTGCTCCAAGGTTCCACCTGTTGTGGCCGTGGTTATACCGAGTAGATATTTGAGCTTGTTGCCTTCCTGTCAACTCAGAGTAGTCTGTCATGCTGACCTCTGACCTCTGGCATCAACGGAGAACTGCTGCTCATGCAGTGTCTCACTCTGTGAACTTCAGAGGTCGTGGTGCCTAAACATCCCAGCAGATCCCTTTGTTCCTCATTCTGATGCTCTGTTTGACCTTCAGCAAGGCTTCTTTGCCATATCCCCTTGCCTGAATGCTGCCATGTGATTGGCTGTTTTGACGTTTGTGTTAATAAGCAGCTGAATGTAACAAAACGAGTGAGTTTTGAAGGCCCTGCTTATTTCATGCTTCGTGCACTCTGAACCAGTTTTATCTCATAAATCTAATTCCACATTCATGTCTGTGCCGATACTGTACACATGCTCTTCACACTTGGCTGCGGTGGATAAAGTGCCAAATGACAACACAAACAGGCTGAGTGAGAAGAAGATGATGAAGACGTGAGTGTGTGTGTCACTGTGAGGATGACGTAACCTTCAGTGAAATAATACTGTGTGTATGTTTGAGACTCGTGCTGATTTCCTCTTCCCCTGACTTACATCCTGCTCTTGACTTGATGGCGGTGCATTAAAAGTATCTGTACTCTGTCAGTGTCTGGTTGGTAAATCCTGTTTTTCTTAGTTGTTTTTTTTCCCTTGGATCTCTCTGATTAACTTTATTTCCCCACAATCGATTGAAATCTTGCTATAAAACCAGGTTTGGTCTCTATAAAAATTCCCCCTTCATAACAACTGTATAGGTGGAGAATGACTCATAACTCACCTTTTTTTAATTATATTGAAGCTTAAAGTTTGCATTATTGGGGGCGTGGCTTCTTTGACTGATGGTGGTTGGTGACACAGGCAGCTGTAGTTGCTAGCTGTCTGCTAGGCTTGACCTGAAGTGGACCTCTGGACTGTTTGTGCTGTTGGAAGCTTTTTTATGAGGTCGTCATAATAATAATAATAATAATAATAATGATAATAATAATGATAATAATAATAATAATTATTATTATTATTATTTAAGCAAACAGCATGCATAATAATAATAATTATTATTATTATTATGCATGCTGTTTGCTTAACTATACTCCAGTTTTGGAGTAAAGATAACTTAGCGCTCCATCCAAACGTGGTCACAGTTGTTGGAGGTTTAAAATGAAAACCCAGAAACCAGTGGGTGATGATGTTTTCTTGTCTTTTTTATAGTCTTTGTTCTTCTGTGGAGCCGCCCTCCGCTCGTTGTACCTGAGGAGGGTTAAATGCAGAGAGCAGAGCTCTGGTCTTGCATGTTCCAACCTGGTTTCATTGACGTTTTCAGTTGTCTTCAGCATATTTTAACCCCATTCGCTCAGTGCAACAGTGCAAAGCAACAGCACAAAGGAAGCTAGGCTCGGTGTAATGTTTATCACCTTAAAGGATCGTATTGACTGTTATGTGCGGTTTTAAGCTCATGCCTCATTAGTTAAGAGCATACAGATTCCTTCAAACTGAGGAACAGAAACGGCGCCTCCGTCACACTTCAGCAGAGGCAGAACGATGATTTTAATAATTTTATGATGTGTAGAACCATATCATTAAAAACATACTGTACTCTTGGAAACAACTGGGCATGCAGCACCATGACAAGGAGGCTGATTTGAGCCCGTCACCACATCCTGTAGAAAAATGGAAGATAAGGTACAAAGACAACAGAAACCAGCATGTATGATTTTAATTGATTTCACCGCTCGAGATGAAACATTTGTTGTTTGTAGTATTTCTGTTGTACTACAGGGACTTACTACAGTGATCTCAGATTCCCAGAGGTTTAAGCATTAATGCATGCAAATGCATCCTCTCACACATCCTCATTTCATTTCCTCTCTTTCACACAATCACAAAACCTTAATGTGTGCATCACACATTTGCTTTAAGGACTCCTTCAGGTAAATAACAGAACTCAGGGCTCAACCCAGTATGCACACACCAGCTGAGTGACAGCGAGTTGGGATGCATTAACACTGGTTAAACCATAGACTGTATGTAAAAGATGGAGCTAGTTACCCTGACATCTCCAGTCGGTGTATAACCTCTGCATTTTGAAGCACTGATAGTTTGGCTCATGCTGTGTTGGATGTTTTTGGACAGTTGAGTCCTCAGCTAGCTTGGATACCCGGCTGCATCCATAGACTGCAGGGCTTCATCACACAGACACAGATACCAGCTGAAACACGAGCTTCAAGACAAGTTTATCATCTTTTTAAAAAATTGTTTAAATCCACCAGCATCAGGTGAACAGCAGGAGTTAGGGGCCGTTATGTTTCAGAACATCTTTGCAGAGGAAGAGGAAACCTGCAGAAAGCAGCAGCAGTTTCAAACGGTAAAGGAAACGCGCAGCATTATTTTGAGACTGGCTGCTTCATCCTCGCAGGCCCACGCACTCTGTTCACATCACATTAAAAGTCAGCTTTTCCTCTCACTCACCTCGTTTCTGTTGTAGTTTGTCACAGTGTGAATAACACGTTTACAGTGTGTTAACACTGCAGTGGCTGAAGTGAGGATTGTTTTTGTTTTTTCCATTTCCAGTCGTACTCTTGTAAACATGTTGAAAATCTGCATTAAATAAAGGATGTTGATAATGCAGAAAGTATCTGTGCTACCCGTTAGGATTTCTTGCAGTCTCTGAAACTCATGAAGACGACACACGTTGGGATATTTCAGTCTGGACTAACAGAGGAAAACATTTCAGGTTATGCTGTGAAGTCTTGGAGCAGATGATGACATCTTAATGGGAAGTGTTCTCAGTGATACGGCCTTCTCATGAGAACAACATCAGCTTTTCGTTTCACTTCCCCCTCAGAGCTGTCGGGTGAAGCGAGCGTCCTGCTGGGAAACTGGTGCGATGATGGAGTGACATCGATCTCCAGCACTTCAGAGCTGCTGCTTTGGACCCACAGGAAAACATGAATGTGGAATCAGATCTAATGGACAAATCACAGGCAAGAAGAACCTTTGACAGACTGTATGTCAAAGATGGATGTCGCCATTGTGATATCACCACTGGTTAGATGAGGTAAACACAGCCTGGGCCAAACCAGCACAAAGTTGAAGTCTGAAGTGGTTCCTACTGAGGAAGACTGATTTAGTGTCTCTGACTCTAACAGTGACCAAAGGAGGCAACTATACAAATCAGAAAATAAAAAGACGAGACTTCATGATCCAGCCTGGTCACAGACATGTTAGCATGTTAGCAATAAAACTAAAGCACACCGGTGATGTTTGGATTCAGAAATAAGCTCTCAGCTGAAGAACGAGCAGCTCGTGACAGCAGAGGCTGAGCTGTGAAGAGTGCAGCAGACTGTTGTTTACATCCTGACATGTGACACGAGTCCAGGAAAACACAATGTTTGTGTGGTGTGAAAAAAAGCTTTCAAAGCCTTTTACACATCAGCTTTCAGTCTGACAGCTGCAGACCGGCGCCTGCATGCTATTATCAAGCATAACAGGAACCACTCCTCTGCTCTTCGCTTGCACGTCCTCCTCATGTGGGCGACTTTGTAATGAAGACCGGGATCAGATGAGGAGCGATGGAAAGAGTCGGGCAGGTGGGAGGGGTCAAATAAATCCTCACGTCTGCAGGGGACAACGTGAGAAACAATGGCGCATTTTTACCTTAATACCATCTGTAGTGACAATTTCTTTTGTTTGACAAACCAAACATCCCACAATTAAAAGTCAACAAGCCCCTGCTGCACTGAGATCATATTTTGTACGCAGGCAAAAGAAGTCCACTGTCCAAACTTAAAAGTTGCGTTTTTATGGTTTATTCATC
>NW_005187489.1:2509627-2518470 GCF_000239375.1 Pundamilia nyererei
CCCCCCCCAGTGCATGCTGGTCCTATACCAGTCTCTTTATTTATGGAAAACATGGCCCTACAGCGCTTAATGACTGACTTAACAAGGTAAACGCCAAGCAAACAAAACATTTAAACAAATAATGACCTACAAATAAAACTTGTAAATAATCCCCAAAATATAAGTAAACTAACAACAAACTTTTACAAATTTCAAAATAATAAAAATAAAGAACAAATAGCTCCAACACGATCAACATGTTGCTGGGTGCAGACCCTGCCATTATTTGTTCCAGCTGTCAGAGGCAGCCACAGCAGGAAGATGAACAAAGGTTCAGGCTTTAGACTCTGACACTTGATTCGTTGAGCTTAAATGTGTTTTGCACTCCTGAAAGTTCATGTGGATATTTGTACTCGTGTTTATGAAGTCACGAGGGCTCAAAATGCTGCAAAAATGACAAAAATCTCCAAACGTTCTCAGCTTGTATTTCAGTTGGGAATCCGTTTTAACCTCCTTACAAAAATTATGAAACTTCACATATCTGACTTCTAATGACATTAAAGAACGTCTCAAAGGGTTTTGCGCAAAAATGAAAGCATAAGCTGAAGTTTTCCTAACTTACATGATCAGATAAGACAAAATGAGACAATTCAGGTAAAAATTAATATTAATCTGAAGTAAGGAAAACGGAGACGCATCGTCTCGATGTTCCCAAGAACATGTGACCGTCTGAAATATTGTTGATGTTTCATAACTGCAACTTGAAGTGAAGTTTTCATGTATCACAGACCTTGTTTGATGAACAGTTTGACATTTTAAGGATCTTATAATTAAGTTACCTTTCAAATACTTCCTCCCTGATCTCACAGATCCTCGAACTGCAGTAAGCACATTGAGTTTTCATGTAATGACGAGTGTTATATAAATAAAACCGACTTTGCTAATATAATCAGCATACACTGTGAGAGCAGTCAGAGCCCAGATCTGTCCGGCCTTATAAAGACTGCTTTAAAGATCAGGACCCTGTTTGTGAACAGAGGCCAAAACCTCAAACAGAACTCGTCATCCTTTTCTTAACTGTCTTATTGTGGCCTGCTGAGGTAAACACGGCACCTTTAAACCAGCGCAGAGTCAATGTGTTGCTGCTTCTGTCAGCTGATACAGAAGATTTATGAAACCTTATCTCCCCACAAAAAACTTCACATGCACACACATTTACATATAGCTGCGATAAAGGCAACGATAAAGATAGGCATGACAATAGAGAATTATATTATCAGTGTTTCTGCTGCAGTGTCATGAGATAAAAGTGTGAACTGCTTCTTCTTATTCTCAGAAACACTAAAAGTAACATAACTCATCACACATCTAAGGTAGAAAACAACCAGATCTGGATGTAATAGAAGTGCACTGATATAGAATTACAGTGTCTGGATTCATTATGTCTAACAATCACCAAAGAACTCCAGGAAAACTGGTCAGGATCAGGTGAAGAAGACGGGGGATGCTCCTCCAGCTCCCAGCACTAAGTGGCTGACGGGACAGATTTCACTCTGGGTTAATTCCAGCATTTGAGTGCAAACTCTAAGTAATTCTGAGACAGTCATTTGTGATGCACAAAGAGCCCGAAGAGCATTGATCAGTACATGCATGCATACTAGGCTGATTATTAAATCTTTGTTTATTAATTTCCTTCCTGTTTGTACTGACGTAGTTGGCTCCTGTCCCTTTAAGACCAGCCTCTGTTTGATGCCACAGAGACAACAGCAGTCTGAGATCTGTGGCATCACAGAATTATGACGACACTGCGATAGACTTACAGCCTGCACGTACTTCTCTCACTGCTACACTGAACTATTATGAATCATTATTATCAGGATGTCCCAAAAAACTCCATAAAAATGCTGCAGCAAGAGTCCTGACAGGGACTAGACAGAGAGAGCAGATTTCTCCTGTTTTGGCTTCCTGTTAAATCCAGAATTCAAAATCCTGCTCCTCACATACAAGGTCTTAAATAATCAGGCCCCATCTTATCTCAATGACCTTGTAGTACCACATCACCCTATTAGAGCACTTCGCTCTCGCTCTGCAGGCCTACTTGTTGTTCCTAGAGTATTTAAAAGTAGAATGGGAGGCAGAGCCTTCAGTTTTCAGGCCCCTCTTCTGTGGAACCAGCTTCCAGTTTGGATTCAGGAGACAGACACTATCTCTACTTTTAAGATTAGGCTTCAAACTTTCCTTTTTGCTGAAGCATACAGTTAGGGCTGGACCAGGTGACCCTGAATCCTCCCTTAGTTATGCTGCGGGAGGATTCCCATGATGCATTGAGCTTTTCCTCGTCATTCTGTGTTTATGTGTTAGTTAAGATTAATCTCTGGCTTTTGTCACGTCTCTCTGCCTTCAGACTAAAGGGTCGTGGGAGAAGGCTGTGTCTGGTTCGTGATGCAGTTGCTCCAGGACTGCAACGTGACAGAGGTTCTACAACCTCGCTGTTAAACAGGAAACCAGAAGAAACCAGTTAGCGACCAGTTGGCTTGAGTGCTCTTTGGCAAAGAGACTCATCACAAATGAGTTGTGAGTATATTTGAATCTGCCCGTTTATAAATTAGATGGAAATGATGTGAAAACCTTCAGTGACTGCAGAAGGTCCAAACTGGGCAACATCTGTGTGGAGACGATCGCTGCGTGAACAAAGCCTCATGGCGCTGCTCGCTCAGCCTCTGGGTAACCATTTGGTCACCAAAGCTACTTGCAACATGCTGGACAACCGTTGTTTCTTAGGAGTTAGATATTGCTTCTCTATTTTTACTCTCGTGTGGCTGTTAGCCAACTTTCCTCTGATTGGCTATAGAAGATATAAAGAGCAGGTGGGAGGGGCTTGAGATACCAGACATGGCCATATTAGGCAGCCACTCATACAGATACGAGATCCAAGCTGTTTAAACTGAGCGTCCCTATGGATCCTAAGAATGTCCTGAAAGGCTGAGGAGTAAAAAAAAGACCTTAGAACAAATGCATGTGTTTATTAGCACGACAAATAAAGTCAGCTGTGACAGACAGTCAAGGTAACGGAGAAGCTTCAAGCTCCTCACGCAGCTCCCGTCTGCTCCCGTCTCGTCATTCCCGAGTCCTCAAAGTCACTGATCGAGGGGAAACCAACCCTCTGCTCGATCCACTGGGCCACGCTGAGCAGCTTCCGGTCTTGGAGAGCGGGAGCTATGAGCTGTAGGCCAATGGGAAGGCCCCGTCTCGACAAAGCCGTCGGCACAGAGACAGCAGGGAGACCTGGTGTGCAGAGAGAGAGAGAGTTGAGAGAAGCTGGATGCTTCGGCTCAAAAACACCAGTTTCATTTCACTTCATGTGCAGGAGGGAAACGAGAAGCAGCTTCTTAAGCTCCTCAGTTACAGGTGTGCATGGTGTGCTTATCCCCAACATATTTAAATGCTCCTCCCACACTTCCTCTGCATGCAGCTTCAGGGCCTACCTGCCATGTTGGCGGGCTGCGTGAAGACGTCTTCCTGTGCGCTGCGCGTTCGGTTATCTTCCTGAGTGAAGTCGTGGTAACGAGCCGCATCCGTCAGCGTGGTGGGCGTCAGCAGTACATCGACACCAGAGCTGAACACGCGCTGGAAGTCATTCGCAATGAGCCGGCGAACTTTCTGAGCCTTCACAAAGTAGTGCTGGTAGTTCCTGAGGGAAAATAAAAGGACACAATTATTCTTTAGAAAAAGATCGAGAGATGGAGAGGATCACAGGATCCCTCCATGGCTCGGAAACACGACGGCTCAGTCTCACCGTTTTAGCAGGAAGTAGTTCCCAGACAGAATCCTCCCTCTGACGACGTCGTTGAAGCCCTCGTGCCTGCTCGAGGCGTACATGACCTCTGTCGAGGTGTCCATCTGGCTGCGGTGGCCTGCTGGCAGAGTCAGACTTCATCACATCCGCTATAAGAAGTGCCAAACCCACACACCACAGCACGATTCATTACCGTATTCCAGGCCGTCAAACCGGGCCATGTTGGACGCCACCTCGGCGTGGCACAGGACGTGGTAGCACACGATGGAGTACTGCGTATGGGGGAGCGACACTCGCTCCACCCGCGCTCCAGCTTCCTCAAACAAGTCGGCCACGCTGCTCCACTGAGCCAAAGTCTCCTCGGAGAGGCCCGGGGCGTGATACTCCTGACGTGCAGCACAGGAGAGACGGAACAACAGCTCAACATGTTGTTCATACTCGACTTTCATCTACCTGCCTTTGCAATCAATGCAATCATCTCAGCAGCTTCCATGTTAAGGTTCATCTCAGTGCTGACCTCAATATTCACTCCTGCAAAGTAATATGTTGGCGTGTAATGCTGAGGTAGTTTGTAGTGTCACCTTAGGGATGCCCACACAGATGTTCTTAACATCAAAGTCTTCAGGAAGCTCTGTTAGTGATGAAGGGGCGGGAACTGTTGTTGAATCTCTGACGTCGAGGCCTTGGAGGATACCTGCACGACACGACAACATAATCCCAGGTGAGTCGTGCCGTTTGGCCGATGTGCTGCGAAATGAGACAGCTGCAGTTTCCTTTAGAGCGGCAGACATTCTTATTCAGACATTCTTAATCATAGAGCTGCTGCGTGTTGATGTCCAGGGTCACCTGGGGGATTCTCACCTAAGACGACGGCCGCATCGTTCACGCTGCGTGTCATTATGCCCGGGACGTCCATGGAGTTAACGAGGGGGATGAGACCGTGTCTGGACAGCAGACCATACGTGGGCTTCAGGGCCACGACGCCACACAATGACCCGGGGTTTCGTGTGGATCCGCCCGTGTCTGAACCCAAAGCTCTGCCAAGAAGAGCATCACATGTAAACACGGAGATCCTGACAGTCTTACTGAAGACGAGAGCCCGAACACGTCTCCTCACAGGTAGCTGGTGAGCGAGGCCACAGCTGCGGCGCTTCCACCTGAACTGCCTCCAGTGACGACCCAGTCCGAGTCCGGGTCTGCCTTCGTCCGCTCTCTGTAGGGCGCGGCGTAACCCCAGGGGTTCTTTACGGCGCCGAAAGCACCATCAGTACTGCCCGCACTGCGAGGAAAACAAACGGATCCATATGAGAAAAACTGCAGCTCACCTGCAGAATTCACAGAAATCTTTTTTGTAACCTTTGTTTGTTCAGTGAATTTATCTTTTTAACCACATTTTGATTCCTCCTCACACGAGAATGCTGTGAGTCAGCGCTACACAAAGATGGAGTTTGCAAGTATAACTTAGATGGAACCGGGATGAACATTTTGAATCATGTCCAAAGAACCTGAACAACACCAGCGGGGCAACATGCATGACAACGCACGGCGCCTTGCAGTCATTCAGGCTTCATGACTCTGACAATTCCCAAACAGTAATTTTCCTGGTATGTAGTTTAGTGTTGGATATGAAGATTTTCCCACCAAAACCCTTATTTTTCATAATCTGATGATGCAAACAGCTCAACAATACAGACCGACAGGACAGAAGGATCCACATGTAACTCCACAATGACTAGAAAATGAGCCAGGAGGCATCAAATGTAGGCACAAAGGTCACCTTTCATCTGCTCTAACTTGTTCTGAGCAGCCACTAATCTCACATGCTGATATGAGCCTGCAAAGTTTACCCAGAATGCACTTTGTCACATTTCCTCCAGATCAAAGATCCAGTTTAACCTCCCAGTGCTGGTTTCTGTTCCTCTACATCAGAAACATTAAACTGCTGCAGTTTGTTCACACTGTGGTCGATCCATCGCACAGACGACCAGTTCGTTAGTCTGACTCTGCGCTTAGACTGCAACACTTGATGTAGGTGTGAACGGATTTGGTTGCAGATTTTAACAACACTTAAATGTTCAGTCCTGACATCTCTTCTACTTTAATCAAAAATGCTGCAAAAACTCAGTTACCCCATTGCAAACTCATCCATGTTGGTCTTCCCCATTAAAACTGCCCCCTGGTCGAGGAGTTTCTGGACCACTGTGGCGTTATAAGGAGGAGTGTAGTCTGCAGGAAAAGCAGGATATATAAGTACTGGGCTGCAATGGAGTGAAAAACAAGTTGTTTTTATTAACCCACTTCACACAGACCTTTAAGCATCCTGGAGGCACATGTGGTCCTTATATTCTCCGTGCAGAAATTATCCTTGACAGCAAACGGGATTCCATCCAGAGGACCTTTGGGCACACCTGAAGGTAGAAGAGATCAAGCAGTGACACCCGAGTCACACGGAACCAAATCGAGCCCGGCTCGAGATGTCCTCACCTCGCTGCAGTCTGCGTTCTGCCTGCTGAGCCTGCTCCAGAGCACGCTCCTCTGTCACCGTGATGTAAGCGTTCAGGTGCTGTGTTTTCCTGATGCGATTCAGGCATTTTCTGCAGAGCTCTGTCGGAGAGATTCGTCCCTCCCGCAGCGCTGAAGACACCTGAAGAACGACGATGAAACAGCAGAGCTGGAATCAAACTCGTGCATTTTATTAATAGCATTACAGTATCACAAAGAAACTACATCGAAGCTTTTTTAACCATGACAGTAAAGCAGCAAGAAGAATCAACGCAGGACTGCACATTCAACAGCAGACAGAACACAGTGCAGACACAGCAGACTGCTGTTCTGTGGGGGACAGATGGACTGGGAGACTCCCGTGTTTCTTATATATTGCAGTCGATATATAGGAGAAAGATGCATAGCAGTGAGAATGTATGCTAATGATACTGCCTAAGGGAAGCATGTATAATGTAAACAGAATTGGTCCCAGCACTGAACCCTGTGGAACTCCAGACTCTCCATTTACATGAACAAATTAGAATCTGTTAGTGTTTCCTCTTCTTCTGCTTTTTCACTCACCATGTGTTTTTACACCTCACTGAATTTAACCATGAGTTATTAATAATCTCTGGCTCTCTTCCACAGCGCGTCTCACCCCAACCAGTCACAGCAGATGGCTGCCCCTCCCTAAGCTTGGAGATGCCGGAGGTGAGCGCTTGCTCACAGGTGTCATGTGACTGTTGGGGTTTCTGTTTCCTCTGTATAACTGTATGGTCTCGACCTTACAGTATAAAGCAGCTTGAGACAACTGTTGTTGTGATTTTCTGCTGTACAAATAAAGTTGAATTGAAAATGTCCTTCACGACATCCATCATCGTCTGAGGTTTTCCGCTTTTCCTCCTGCCTGCAGCTCCATCTTCATCTTCCTTTCTCCAAGATATCCTCTCTCCCTCCTCGGCAGATGTCCAAACCCTCTCAGCCTCTCCCCTCTAACTCTGAGTCCCTCTGATGGACTCGCATCTAATCTTCGCCATCCTGCTCACTCCCAGAGAACATCTAAACATCTTCAGCTGTCTTTTTGTTATTGCCATCGTCTCCAAACCATACACCATAGCATGCCATCACTTCACAAATGTGCTCTGACCCCCACTGCTGTCTGTGATCCACAGTGCTCTGCGCTTCTCCATCAACATGATGCTCGCTGACCACCTCTCTGTTGTTCCTGCAGCTTTCTCATGTAATAAAGACGTCATTACAAAGCGGCACAAACGGGCTTCATTCGTTATAAACATGTTGCATATCTCAAAATGAAACCGCCGCTATTCTCAGCTATGCCTTCATGCTACCTGTACGCGTTTTAGTGGCTGCTAACGCGTCACTGCGTGCTGTCTGATGACGATGATTCGTCGTCTGTCTGATGAAGACTTCGTGTGTCGGTGAGTCGCTGCGCGGCACAGACACTGCCGTCACTGACCTGCTTTATCGTCCGGCTCAGCATCTCGGAGCACCTTTCACTTTACAAACAACCTTCCTGCAGCGAACGGCCTCTGCGAGCCGCCATGTTTGTTTCCTCTAACACGCTTGCCTGTGATTCGACAGCGGTTTAGTAACTCGCGCTCTGATTGGCGGAGACACCGGAGGAGGCAGCCGGTGTTAGGGAAGAGCGGAAGGACGTTTCCACATGAGGATTTTAAGCATTTCCACTTCGTTTAGATGAATGTGAGACTTCCACGTGTGTTTACATGACAGAGAGAGCAGGTAGCGGCAGATTTCAACCAGCTTCACCCTCTAATCTGCGCACGTTGAATGCGCCTGCGCGTCCAGTTGTATTTGTGAGATGCTAAAGATGACTTCTCTGAGACGTTTGGTGCACAGCAGGGTGCTGCTCCACCTGAGCGAGTCTCCAGGTGTGCACAGCTCCCTGCCCAGGTGCGCCAGGCTGCTCAGCACCTCCAGCAGGTGCAGGACTGTCATGCCCGCCTGGGTCATTGATAAATACGGAAGCAATGAGGTCTTACGGTTCACCAAGAACGCCAGCTTTCCCATCATCAACTATCCCAATGAGGTGATTGTCAAGGTGTTTGCAGCAGGACTCAGCCCCATCGACGTCGCCATGAGAGGTGAGCGCGATTCAAGGCTGGCAAACGAGAACAGCAGCCGCACAGCGGTTGTTTTCTGCTCTGTGGTCGAAAAGAGTCAGAATGAGAGTGGCCTCTCCTCCACAAACCGCAGCATATCACTGTGGAAAGTCTGTTTCACAGTTTAAATTTTTGCACGCAGGTGCAAGAAAACACATTGTGATAAATCCGTGGTTCTTATCAGGATGAGCCAGAGGCCCGGGCCCGGGCCCAGCTCCAGGGTCCCCCAGGGCAGCTCTTATAGGCACCGTTAGATAAGATATCATTTACTTATCTGAAAATCACTGTAGCCAAAACAATAAACACAGCCTATAACAGGTGAACAAAAGAAGCTCAGTAATGGAAAAGTGCACAAAAGGAAGAAGATGAATGAATAAATTAAAACTTTTAAGAGTGGAATAATTTAAAAGAGGAATAAAATGTGCATGACTCACTATGATGAT
>NW_005187489.1:2520115-2520976 GCF_000239375.1 Pundamilia nyererei
ATAAGACCCACCACTGTAGTGTCGTCCGCAAACTTTACAATGATGTTGGAGTTTCTAGTGGCCGTGCAGTCGTAGGTGTAGAGTGAGTACAGGAGAGGGCTCAGTACACACTGAGCACTAGGGCTGCCACGATTAGTCGACTATCACAATCGTCGACGACTGATTTAATAGTCGACGTGTCGTTTGAAGCTTTGTAAGATCACAAAAGACGCAGGAATAAGTAGTAGGATTTAAGAGTGTAATAACGGACTGAAACAAGGATGCCAGCTGCCGTTAAACCCCGAAGAAGAAGTAGCTCTGTCCCAGAATTCATAGCGCAGCCCAGCTCAGTTTCCAACAATGGCAGCAGCTAGTTAGTTTTAATATTACTCTTATTATTCTTTCTGGGTCACAAAATAAACGTTTAACATATATTCAGGCGAGAATGTAGCTGTGTAAACCTCAAATATCTGCTCAGTTTATCAAGACACCACATATTTTCAAAAGCGCTCCGATAGCTAGCCGGAGGCAATGCTCACTAGAGCCGTGAGAACAGCGGACTCCTGGCAAATCATTTTCAAACCCACCGCCATCTTTCGCTACTCAGGTTAAACATATATAAGTCACTTAGATAACTTAAAAATGTTATTGTTTGGCTTCTTTTTAGTATTTTATTTGTTCCTGAGTAAATCGGTTTGGCTGAGATTAAAGTTTTTACACAGCTGAATAAACGTCAAGCAGACAGCTGATTATCAGAAGTGTGAGATGCTCGAGAATATACTCCGGTGTCCTGTTATATTTTAGATAGCAAGGAGTTTATTAAATTTCACCAAAACAATCTGCAAATTTCATTAAAATTTAATAAACTATCATCTTGTCTTT
>NW_005187489.1:2521453-2524374 GCF_000239375.1 Pundamilia nyererei
AACGATAACAAAATAACACTGAAAACCGATAAAAACCCTGAAAACTATACATTTCACACCTGAGCCTCAACTCTCGCGGCCCGGTACCAAACGACTCACGGACCGGTGCCGGTCCGAGGCACGGGGGTTGGGGACCGCTGATGTAAACACTCCAGCCAACCGTCTACTCTATCTGCTGTATCTGAGTAAAGCTTCAGTATGATAAACTTCATCTGTGACCTCTGTACTTTCAAAACGCTCTGTGAAGTAGAAGAGGACCGAGAACGGATCCTTGAGGAGCTGCACGCGTGAATTTGAAAGTAGTAATAATTATAGGAAGTTTGAAGAGGAAGTTTTGGATTCATGCTCCTTTTAATTATGTTGCTAAGTTACTTTAAGAGACACTTTAGGACTGAGGGGCAGGATAAAGGATTAATTTGAACTGTCCAAGAATGAAAATGTGGAGCTGAAAATTACAGTTGGTGAATTACTTTGACGTCCCAGTACAAACATTCATAAACAGCATTAAATCTTTATGTAATAATCATAAACTCTTTCCCCGTCAGGTGGCTACGGCGCAGCTACATTGTCCATGAAGAGAGATCCTTTGAACATCAAGCAGTCGGGCAGTGAGTTTCCTCTCGTTCTGGGCCGGGATGTGTCCGGGGTCATCATGGAGTGCGGCCTGGACGTGAAGCACTTCAGAGAGGGGGACGAGGTAAAGACGAGAGGTGTACGCACAGAGAGCAGAATCCAATTAACTGTGATTCTTCACGGCTGCCGTCAACAAACCCTTTTAAGAGAGAAAATTCAGAAGGCCTCAGGTTTTCCTCTACGCTGTGCTGCTGCTCTCAGAAAGAATACAACCTTCCTACAAGTTGGCAACATTGCTGACCCGGAAACAATTCCCTGATCTGCTGAAGTCAGTGTTTTTGTTTCTGTGTTAATTTAATCTGACAGTGTTGCACTTGCTAATGGTGCTAACAATCTCAGTGGGCGTGGCAGAGCCCGTGTGATTGGCTACATCCACCTTCAGAGAAACCAGTACAACTTGATCCCAATAGACTTTTATTGGTCGAACATTTGGTTCTGCACTTACGGCATTCATACCTTAACGCGAACACAGTTGTTTTCATCTCTCGCTTTTTTTCTTCCCCTCTCTTTGAAAGAGTAACATAACATTGGCTCCACAGAAAACGGTGTTCAAATGCAAGCGGATGAATCCTGGTGAGGGACATCCATGTATGCGATTCAAGTTTTTCTAGTTTGGAAAGAAACAACAACTAATTATTAGTTTTAGTCAGCATCCGGCTGGCATCAGCCCTCATGAGGCTCCTGGCGTGTGAAATATATTTTACTTTCATCTTCACACTGCGCTGCCCCACAAATATCACAAAGGAAATGAGAGGAAACGTCACACCTTCATAGCTTTGTGAGGTTAAACTGTTATCAGTCATAACATCTGGCTTGTTCTCCATTTTGGTAACAATACCTCAAAAGGTCACAAATGCTCTTTAAATGCTGCATTTTTAAAAAATGTGCTTTTATTTCCTTCTGGGACCTTCCAGTTCACAGCTCCATTTTTATCTTATCACCACCCGTGTTGGTCAAGTTACTTGAAAAAAGTAATTATTTACTAATTATTGATTACTTCTCAAAGAAGGTATTTCATTACTTCAAAAGTAAGGTTAGCGTTCAAAAGTAATTAGTTACTTTATTGCTTAGTTTAGTGTGTGTGTTTGTGTGTGTGTGTGTGTAGGTGTGTGTGTGTAGGTGTGTGTGCGCTGTGACTTTAAATGTACTGTATTTTTTAACACCCATGAAGTCATTCTGCTTTTTTTACCACATCCGTAACCGTTTCCCAGAGGAGCACATGTGTGAAGTTTCTCTGAACTAGCTGCACAGAAATGCAGATTTGAGCCATTTGTGTGTCGTCCTCAGGTTTGGGCGGCGATCCCGCCGTGGAAGCAGGGCAGCCTGGCGGAGTTTGTGTTGCTGAGCGCCAACGAGGTAATGCTCAGCGTTATGTATTTAAAATACATAAATGTCTCATTTCTCCTGTTTGTGAAGTGGAAACTTTCATCAGTGTCAGTTCTCCAGAAACAGTTTCCTTATTTATTTAGATTTTTGTTTGTTACACAGTTTAAGTTTCAACATCAGTGTGAAAAAAACAAAAATAAACTAAACTGACAGACGGTGATGATCAGTGAAAGTTAAACTGAAGGTTTTTAGATAAACTCACGGGCACGTCACTGCAACCCCCCCCTGGCTTCTGCTCCACGGCTGCTGAGTGACCCCTCATCTGGGACTCTCGTCAGCTCTTTCGGGATAGTGGCGCAGCTGCCCCTCTGTTGGTCTTCCTTGGTCTCTTGTGTTCTGAGGGCCTCTGGATGTCTGGAGTTTTGATCTCCACCAGTAGGCAACTTCACCCGTTGCCTACTGGTGGTGGTCAGAGGGCCCGGTGGCACAGCCTCGCCTCTGTCAGTGCGCCCCAGGGTGGCTACAACATAGCTTGCCATCACCAGTGTGTGAGTGTGTGTGTGGATGGCTGTGTAAAGCGCTTTGGGGTCCTTAGGGACTAGTAAAGCGCTATACAAATACCATTTACCATTCATCTCAACTGGCTCCTTTCGATGTGGAGGAGCAGCGGTTCTACTCTGAGCCCCTCCCGGATGGCTGAACTTCTCACCCTATTTCTAAGGGAGAGGCCACCCTTCGGAGGAAGCTCATTTCCACCGCTTGTATCCGTGATCTCGTTCTTTCGGTCACTACCCACAGTTTGTGACCATAGGTGAAGTTAGGGACATACAGTGGGGCAAAAAAGTATTTAGTCAGCCACCGATTGCGCAAGTTCCCCCACCTAAAATGATGACAGAGGTCAGTAATTTGCACCAGAGGTACACTTCAACTGTGAGAGACAGAATGTGAAAAAAAAATCCATG
>NW_005187489.1:2526786-2535966 GCF_000239375.1 Pundamilia nyererei
TATTACTGTTTGTCCTGTTTAGGTGTCCCACAAACCAAAGTGTCTGAGCCACATCGAGGCTGCTGCCATTCCCTACGTGGCAACCACCGCCTGGTCAGCGCTGGTTAATACTGGCGGTCTGAGAAAGGACAACTGTGCCAACAAGAGGTGAGGACATGGAAAGTTTAATCCATCCCAGTGAAGCTCGCCAACTGTTCCTCCTGAGCCCCTTTTAGCTCGCTTATTAAGGCGGGATCTAAAAGGAGCCTCGTAAACTCTAGATGCAAATAATATGATGAGTGAAACAATTTATTTGATTAATTGACCAATCAGACGAGGCCAAAGTCATGCCACCGCCACCCTAACAATTAGTTAATAACATTTAGCCATTTCATCAAATATTACTTCATTCCTCACAAACTGCTTCTGCATCTGTGCTTTTTGTGGCATAAATAACGACACGTGGCCCATCTGAGGTTGTACTAACCTCATTTTAGAACCTGATAATTATAAAGATATTTTTTATTAAGTCCTGAGATTGGACCGGGTAATGAGCCCTGACCAGTGTGTTTAGAATTTACACTAATTTACCTGCAAGACAAAACAGAGGGAAAAATGTCCCTACCCCACATCAGTCTCAGTGTAAATAAAATGAGCCACCGGAAACATACCAATAAACCAGCTACAGCGATGTAACTAACCTGACGCTTGTTTCACCAAAGAGGCCTTTGTTGGGGGTGAGGGGAGGAAGACGGGATGAAAAACACACGAGCAACTGCTGAGTGGAGAAAAGTCAAAGCGTTGTGGACAGTGCAGATTGAGCTATAATAAACAGCTGTATCAGTGCCTGCGCTGCTTTGTGTACCAAGTACCAACAGTGCAACACAGGTGACTGAATGATGGCCACATCCACCAGGCACCTGCTGACACTTACCTGAAACCCTCATGTGACAATCACGAGGACAAAAACCACCAACTTAGAAATACAATACAAATACGAGCAGCAGGATTGAACCTCGGATCTCATGTTACACAACATGGAAGCATGGAGAGTATTTTTTAACTTCAGGTAAATAAAGTCCTGTTTTAATACATGATGCAGATACATGCAGTAATTTAGAATTATTGTCTTATATTTCTCATATTAGCTGCATTGCATTGACTTTATCCCATCGCAGCTTTGTTTCTATTTGACCAAAGGTTTCTTCTGCTTAATGTTAGCTTACCTGCTAACATGAACACACCTGTATAACAGTTGCCTCCGACCAACACAACCAGCTGCTTTTTAATGTTTGCCTTTATTAATCGGTTTGATAGTACCTGCAAGCTGAAAGGAGAAAAAATACGTTTTTTTTCCTTGTAGTTGTTTTTTTCTTTTTTGGGGGGAAAAGTCGCCGGGTTTCCCTTCAGTTGACCAGGTGATTGCTTCGGTTGTCTCCTTCATTGTTTTGGCTTTTCTGTTGCAGGATTTTGATCCTTGGAGGATCTGGAGGAGTGGGAACGTTTGCTGTACAGGTACGCATGAAAAGCTGGACAATAATGACCACTTATGGTCACCTAAACACTCGACATGTCACAATGAAGTAACGTTTGATCTGAAAAAGGCTCACAGGTTAGACGCTCACCTGGTCTCTGGGAAACATTTAATATTTGATTTAAGCACAGTTAACTCTGACGTCTGATCGCAGACGTAAACCGTTAAAAAACAGCTGCAGTTTTTCCACTAGGTAAAAACACATTAAAGCTAAACATGTAAAATATCCTTAAAATCAGCTTCAACACCATCTCTCTTTAAATATTAGAGAAAAAAAAAACAACTGCACTTCTTTAGCTTAAAAAGAACAAATTCTTACATTTTTTCTTCATCATGGTTAAAATGAAAAACTAAACATTTGATTTAACCGAAATGAAACTTGTATACAAGTCTGATGTTGTTCCTGCTCAGATGGTGAAGGCGTGGGGTGCCCACGTGACCGTTACCTGCTCCCAGAACGCCGAGCAGTTCTTAAGGGGGCTTGGGGCGGACCACGTGGTGGACTACACCGCTGGGCCCGTCGAGGAGCCGCTCAGCGCTCTGGAGAAGTAAGCAGGCCTCGCTCCGACTGAATCTCTGCCTCCGTTTGTCATCTTGGTCTGATTTACTTTGTTATCTTTAAGGTTCGACCTGATCCTGGATAATGTCGGGGGTGACACGGAGAGTTGGGCATTGAAGCTGCTGAAGCCGTGGAGCGGCGCAAAGTACGTCACCCTGGTGACGCCGTTCATGCAGAACACCGACAGGCTGGGTGTAGCTGACGGCATGATGCAGTCCGCCGCTACAGTGGCCAGCAAGGCCTTAAAAGTAAGCTTAGATGGAGTTGTTTAGTTTTCTAACTTTCATAGAAACAGGAGGTTTTTTACACTTTGTTTTCTCAGTTGTAGGGTCAGAATATTAAACCAGCGACAGACACATTCAGTGGTGTTTATTTTCAATTTTAACACCTGGGTTTGGGTACAGCTATAGTGGAAGGTTGGCTCGTATCACTGCCCTTGTTCCTGGTGGGGTTTGTACTCCACCACGCCTGCCCTTGGAGTTCTGTTCATAATGTTCATGAGCAAAGGTTGTAGGTGCAGTGGTCTCAGAATCTCGTGGTAGTTTGCAGGGATGAAAAGTTGCACCTTGAAGTTTAAGGTCATGATTCTCCACCAGAAAAAGGGTGGAGTGCTCACTCTGGGTTGGGGAGGAATTTCTGCCCTGAATGCAGGAGTCTGTGTTTCAGGAGTGCGAGGTGCAGTGTTGCACGCTGTGATGACCCTGAAGGTGCTGATGTTGTGGTTGTTCTACACGCCTACTCTCACCATGTGACTGCAACCTGCGGTAGAGCGAAGGAAGACGATCGAGCTCCTCTGTGAGAGCTGACGGTGAAGAGCCGAGGTTGTTTGGCATCTGATCCAGATGCTGTTTTGGACATGCCTTGTTGGGAGGAGCTCCTGGGCCAGACACGGGACACATGTTTGGCTATTAATGAACAAATCCACACAATAATTCATACAGATGTTTAACTTTGTCCTTTACGTTCCATTTTTGACTGTCTGCCGAGTTGTTCTTACAAAATAATATATTTTTTCTCTCCCAATTGCCAAGTATGGAATCTAAGTTAGAATTAGAACAGATTTATTCCAGTAGTAGCTCTGACTTGTGTCATAATATGTGCAGTTGTGGACTTTCTGCAGATAAATTTAGGTTTGTGTTCCTTTTATACTCTGCGCATTTCTTCCAGGTCCCTAAAAATCAGACATGGTACCTGAAGAAACAGGTGGAAAAAATGTGAAAATGCAGCAGGTTACTTTCTGGTGGCTGAGGCCCCGCCCCCTGCTGCAAGGCAGATAAAGAAAACAGTCCTGAACTCCTAAACTCTCTGTCGGAGCAGATGACATCGTCCACCTATACACAGACGCACGCACAAGCACTCACATCCTCTGTGGGTGTTATAGTAACAGCCTGCACTTTGCATGCAGTGCACTCGCCCGACCACAGAATCCACAGCTGTGCTCGACTCTGCACAGCAAAGGATGCAGAATCAAGATGCAAGGAGATAATCTAGAGTTTTAGAACAATAAGTTACACCCTTCAGTCTTTGTGGAAATATGAGCGGTTACACATTAAGCCACATCTTTTTCTTTTTTTCAATTCAGTAATAAATAAATATACGATTGAAATGGAAACTTTAATTCCAGTTTAACAGCATGAACTTCATTTGCTGTCAGCAAATGAAGTGTAGAAGTCACGGGCACTGTCTGATTCGGTGTTTCCACAATGCTCTGCAGACCTGCCGGTGGGTCTCTCTGCCTTCAGTGTTGGATTCAGGCACTGATAAGCTTCTCTGTTAGGCTGAGATCCGGTGACTGACTTGCTCGCTGTAGAATCTCTCATTTCTTGGGTTGTTTTGTAGTATCGTATCCACCTGCTGTGGAGCTGTGTATGAATCTGAGCAGAGAGTACAGCCTCGAACGCATCACACTCATCCTGCTTCTATCATTCTGGTCTAACTTCATTTGGGTTTAATCTTTCCAAACTGGTTTCCTGAACCCTGCACATAAATGTATTTGAAGCATAATGTGGCCTTCCTGCTCTTTAGCGTAACCAGTGGCTGCGCACTGTGGTCGTAACTCAATATTTCCATTTATGGAGCCGTCTCTTTATTGTTGACATGAAAAAATAACGCCTACGTCCTTCAGTGCGTTCTTGACCTGATTCGATGTGGTGATGATGTTTGTGTAAATCATGGAAATGATTCTGTCATCATACACTTCACTTGTCTCAGGCTGTTATTTATATGTACAGTTAAAACATGTCCCAGACTGTTGATTTGAGCAGTGACATCTTTGGATCTTCGCTTCAGTCTGCGCGAACACTTACCAAATATAAGTTCAACACTTTGAGTCAACTTCAAAAATAGTTTGCTTTAATTATCATTAACTAGCAAAGGTTTAGGCCTCGCCCGGTCCTGAAACTGCTCGTCAGTCAGTTGTCCACTTACTTTTGAGCGTCTCAAAATGGGGAGCTGTTTGTAAAAATAGCTGCAGTTCTGTCAAACTAGTCATTCTTGTGGAAATTACATAAAAATGAATAATTGTCCAGAAACCTGTGGGCTCAGTGTAGGTGGGGAATGGAAAATAAACAGCAGTACCATGTGCTGCATGTGTAGAGAGGATTCGTGTCAAATTTTTTCAAATTAAAAAGGAAAGTATTTGTATCTGAAACATCGTCTGAGGTCAGGCAAGTGTGGGTAACTTCAGAAGTAGTTCAGAGTTTCAGGTTAGTCTCATTTTCCACGGCGGCATAAACCACTGTAACTGAAATTCCCCAATACAAAGTTTGTAGTAGCAACCAAATTCTGCATGTAGTTACACACACGGGTAACTGCGCACTAATGATTTTGCAATATCAAATTCACATTGAATGATAATTCGTGGTGCATTTAGTGTTTAAGGATGTTTTTTTAGCTCATCTGCGACCTGCAGATCTGATCCTCATTTATGAAAAGCTCTTAGAGTTAAGCCATCAGCACAACTTTGAAGCAGGGAGGAGAGTTTAATCAGGAATGACTCATGGACTAAAAGACAAAAGAGAAAGAGGCTGAAATGAAACCAAAACTGAGCGAGAACAAGATGCTGGCATTCAGGACAGAAGAGGTTCATGTTCAGCTCGTTCCAGGCGTCCAAACGTTCATCGTTGACTTTTTCAAACAAATGAATCTTTTTGTTTTGTTTTGTTTTGTTTTTACAGGTTTCTAAGTGTCATGTTCAAGGCTGAAATATTGTCAGCTCTGTTTTGTTCCCGATCATAAATGTTTACAAATTAAGAAAAAAGAAAAAGAAGCTGCAGTTCCTCTGAGATCCACTAGAGGCTCCAGCAGTGAGGTTCGGCCTGTTTACGGCCTGATACAGAAAGTCTCTCTTCATATCAGCTGCACAGGGGGAGGATGTTTTTGTAATGCACCCGTTTAAAACTTTATTAAGACTTAAGATTTGCAGTATTTTGGGGGTGTGGCCTCTTTGACTGACAGGTGGATGCTATACATGCTAGCAGTCTGCTCAGCTTCACCTCAGCTATTGCAGACCCGGATCTGCACCTCTGGACTGTATTTGTGCTGTTTGCATGTTTTTATGCAGTTGTGTGACTAATACTGTGGCAGCTGTGACGTTGTTGTGCTAACAGACCATCCAAGAGGCTGGTAACTCAGGACTCTGGCTCCTGTTATGGTAGCTTGACTGCAAAAGGCACAGCTGGGTCACAGTGGCCGTATCCATCTCTTGTATACAGTTGTTGTTTATAAGACTCGAGTTAATTTGCCAAAAAAGGGAAAAACCACAAATTTATTGTCATTTTTCAAAATTTTCTATCAGTGTCGTGTTTGTTCTGGTTTCTCATTTTAAAGTAAATTTAATCTTTGCATCAGGAAGGAGGCGGAAGAAGAGCGTGGATGGCGGTAACAGGGCGGGACTGCCCCACAAACCTTCCATTGTTTTTCTTGTTAAATGTAAAGTTACTGAGTCGATGTCAGACTGTGGGGGTTGCAGGCTGGCACAGATTCTACTCACGCTAACTTATTCCAGAATAACATCAGTTTTGAAGATTTGAAGGTGAAGCAGGATGGAGGTATACCTGGAGCAAATCTACAGGAAACAAATGAAACTGTGTGTTTGTGCACTTTGTGTTTTCGCTTCCTTTAACACAGAGACTGTTTCCAATCCCCCCCCGCTCTCTCTCTCTCTCACACACACGCACACACACGCACACACACACACACACACACACACACACACACACACACACACACACCCTGGCCTTCTTTACCACCTTCATCCTGCATATAACCACACAGTGACTGTTTCCATTTCCACAGAAGTGTAAGGGTTGAAATGGGGTCATCTGCTGTTGTCACACACTGTGTTTGTTGAATATCAGACGATTTGATTCACAGCATTGTCTTATTATTTTGCGCCTACAGAATCTGTGTAATCTGAACTCAGATCTGTGACGGCGCAGGTTTTCCAGCAGCTGATTCATAGTTTGGGTGTTCGGTGACTTGAGTTTTGTGGGTTGTTATCGACTCACAGATGTATTTAAGCAACACGAGCTTTAAAAACAAACAAACCGAAACTGGTGCGAATCTGTCCTTATCCACGTTTTTATGTTTTATTTATTCATATTTTGGTCATTACATCAAATATATTTCTCCCTTTGTGTTTGATGAGATTGAATCAGCACAAATATTAAAAATAAATGGAACTAGAAAATATGTCAGTGGGAACACGATTTAAATTAAAAGTTTCATAAAGACAACAACAATAATATCAAAATAAGTCATCATGTTTCTGTTTTTTGAAATATATCTCTACATTATGATTGTCTTTTATTTTAAATGTATTAAAGTATTTCAGTGTTCTGTGTTTGTGCTGATTCATTTTTTTTCTGCTGTTTTCGTGCAGCACCTGATGAAAGGAGTTCATTACCGCTGGGGATTCTTTGCACCCAGCGGCTGCGCCTTGGATGAAATCAGGGACATGGTGGATGCAAAACAGGTATGACGCTGTATTTACCCTGCGAGCTGAACATGGACGCTGTTCCATCATGGTTTAACACTGTTAGCACGTTAAATACCACAGACTGTATGTAAAAATGAGCATAGCTACTTCAACTCTGCCTTGTTTTCCTTAATAGCCCCCCTGGTTGGATGTTTCTGGAGACGTCATGGCCTCGTATATATACACATATACACATATACTGCTGACTCCCACTCCAAAGGTGTGTAGTCTTACTACTACACTACCCAGCTCACAACTTCATATCTCCAGTTCCCCACTTTACCCTCTATCTGAGGGTAACTTGTCAATTCAGGGTCTGCAGCCTTAAAGTACGCAGCCTCAACGTTCCTCAAGGGCCGCGTACTTAAAGACCGCTAAGGCCGGAAGTGCGAGGCTTGTGAAATGGGACGGTCTAGCCTTCAGAATTAAGTCATGAGCTCTCTCAGTGGAGTGAAACTCAGCCGTCTGCTCCTTGCTGTCTAAAATATAATCAGACGCTGACGTAGATTCTCGACCATCTCACACTTCTGTTTAATCAGTTTTCTGTTTGACGTTTAGTCAGCTGTGTGAAAATCCCGGAGGAACCCTCCCGAGGGATTAATAAAGTTTTTATTTAATCTAATCTAATAACTTTAATCTCAGCCAAACCGATTTACTCACGAACAAATAAAACACTGAAAAAGGCCAAACAATAACATGTTTAAGTTATTTGAAGTTTACTCAGCTACATTCTCGCCTGAAAATATGTTAAAAGTTTATTTTGCGACCCAGAAAGAGTAACAAGAGTAATGGTGGCTCCGGGAGATTTTCGGGAGGGGCACTGAAATTCGGGATTCTCCTGCAAAAAGCGGGAGGGTTGGCATGTACGCACTCTGGAGGAACATGTTATGGCATGACCAACACCAGGGATCTATATAGCAAAAAGAAGAAAGGATCTTTGTATTAGGAACGTTAGAAAAACCAAAAGTAAACCTACTCTAAGCTGTAACTAGCAGGACTTTTATTGTAACAAACTCAGTGCGAGTGATTTACCAGTAATAACAGTTTAACACTAAAATGGTGGAAGGTGTGGGTCCATCAAGAAATGAGCAGCTTTCTAAATGCTGTGCATGATGTTTACAAAATGAAACGATGGACAGGTCATTACTATGCTGACTATGGAGCTAGCATGAAGCTTAGATTAGCTGGAAACTCAATGCTTTCTTTCACTCGCTGTCCTTATTTATATTATAGCATTTCGGTCTGTGTGACCTTCGTCAGGTACAGAGATGAAGGTCGCATTAGCATGTTCGTGTGACTTGTTATTTGAATGCTTCAGAAATCCAGAGGTCAATAACAACAGGTCGAGTCTCCTAAAATAGCCACATAATAAAAATAAAGCTGAAAACACGGTTCAGAGTAGAGTAACATGCACATTTTATTTCTCACCTTTCTAAAACTACTCTTCTGAAAATGTAGCTTACACCAGTGGTGGCAGCAGTAGAAGGACAGTATGGTGGCTGTGATAGGTTTTGGTGACATTGTTTGTAGATGAAAACAGGTTTATTCTGCCAAGTTCAGAGGTGCCAACAGTACAGACATTCTGTACATTAGTAGAAGTACAGATACTAGTGTTGAAAAATACTCCAGTAAAGTCAAAATATTGATTCAACTTTTACTCAAGTAAAAAAGTACAGGCTCAGAAATGTACTGAAAGTAAAAAGCACCTCTTTGGAGGACATTTCTATTCAATTCAATACAATTATTTATACAATGTCAAATCACAACCACAGCTGTGGCTCCAGCTGTTTGCGTCCAAAGCTGCCTGAACCATGTGCTATATTAATGTATTTGAAAGGAATACAAACTTTATTTCAGTCTAAATTTTAATTCTAATAATTCTACTCATCTTGAATCAGTTCAGCTGAACATGAGCAGAGAAAAAGAAGGAAAGTAAAAATATGTTTCTATTTCCTGTTGCCTCCATTGTAGAGGGGACTTTGCCTCTAAACAGGAAATGTGTGCAGTCAGGGGTTAAAGTGGATTCAGGAGGTGGGGGAACACTAAAAGTGGTTATAATGTCTCAGTGTGGGGAAAAGAATCAAGCTCACAATAATTAAAAGCTCCAGTAGATTTTCTTAGTGTACAGGC
>NW_005187489.1:2537427-2538232 GCF_000239375.1 Pundamilia nyererei
GCAGGTCTCCCCAGCAAAGCAGTGTGCAGGTGTCTGATGACAAAGACATCCTCAAGTATTTCTTTGTCTCCCTTCCTCAGTGCAAGCTCACTGACACCAACGACATCCAAACGACTCCTCCTGGGACCGAGCATGCATGCATACATACATTGATGTTCATATCAATATCAGCTGAATAGTGTAGTGGTAAGACTCTACGCCTGTGGAGTGGGAGTCACAAGTTCAAGTCCTACTTGAGCCTCTGCATCCAGTGCTTATCTCATAGTTAGTGTGTAGTGTAGTCAACAGCTTTGTTGTGTGTGTCATAACAATGATGCAGAACAGCTGATTGTGCTGTAAATAGTTTGAAACACCTTTAAAAAGAAAATAGCTGCAAAAAAAAGAAAAATAGCTTAATTACTTTTTTGAAGAAGTATTTATTCTTCTTTTTTTTTTAAAATACAAGATGTGATATATATATATATATATATTGATGTTCCTGTCGATATCAGCTGGATAGTGTAGTGGTAAGACTCTACGCCTTTGGAGTGACAGTCACAAGTTCAAGTCCTGCTTGAGCCTCTGCATTCAGTGCTTATCTCTCATGGTGATGAGGTACAACACATGTGCTACGGCAAGGAGGAGTCAGGGCGCCAAGACAGGGGGGATATCGTCCTCCCCGAGGTCGGCAACGTCAGGAAGGAGCAACATTTAGCTTACAATGTGAGGTTTGTTGAGAGAGAGATCAAGTACTGAGAGCGCAATGAGAGTTCTAAGAGTACTTGAACTGGTGGCATCCTTCAAAGGCCACGTGGTGTTAGGAGAC
>NW_005187489.1:2542635-2544559 GCF_000239375.1 Pundamilia nyererei
CTGCAGACCCTGAATTGGGATACAGCCATATACTGACTTGGCCACGTTTAATGTGAACATCCTCACTGGAACAGGAGCTGTGACTATAAGGAGAAACACACTTTAAGAGAACTTGCTCACTTATTTGTCTCCTCCCTCTCAGATCCGGCCCGTGGTGGAGGAGACCTTCAGCTTTTCACAAGTGCCTCAGGCCTTTGAGAAGGTGGAGAAGGGTCACGCCCGAGGAAAGACGGTAGTCCAGATCAGCAAAGGGGGCGACGACGTATAGCTCTGCACATCGTGGGCATTTCTTATTGAGTGCTGTCAATGCTTTTATAGACTCCGCCCACAAAACCAAAGACACATTGCACTTTGTTTTCTATCCAAAGTACATTGTTTACCTTTTCATCAGGTTTGTGTGGCTGTTTCTTTTCCACTGTTTGCTGAGGATCTGAGCAGGTCTCCCTTGAAAAAGAGGTTTTTAATCTCAATGGGATTTTCCCGGTTAAATAAAGGTTAATAATAATAATAATAATAATAACAAGCACTAAAACTGCTGTCAGCTTAAAAAAAAGCTTTTTATTTTTTATTTTTCAGTGACTCAAAGGAAACTCTTCACTAAAATAAAGACATCACATTATTACTTTAATGTGTAACAATATTCTCACATTTACAACCAGCAGAGGGCAGCAGAGTTAAACTCAAGGTCTTTACACTCAGTGGTTCTGTACAAACGACAGTGTGTGTGTGTGTGTGTGTGTGTGTGTGTGTGTGTGTGTGTAAAAAAATTAAAAACTTTACAGCGGATCACTTTGATCTACAAACAGCTTCTGGAGTGTAAGAGAAGTACCGTACAGGAAAAGGTGCAGCATTGAAACAGGGCAGAGGTCTCGCTGAAGTAAACAGTCTTTGGGTTAAAGGTCAGCTAAAAACATTTTGTTCATCAACGTGAGCTCGTAATCCAGCGCATCGTCTTTCCAAGCAAACACGACAGCGAACATCGGTGTGGGCTCCACGGCTGAGCTGCGTCTGAGGGCCCAGCGTGACGGAGCTCCGTCAGGAGGCCGTGAGAGTCGTCACAGCAGCTCCAAACTCCACCTCTGGTTCAGCTTTCGCTCATCAAACGTGTTGAGGATCACCTGGTTTTTATCGTACTGATGCCCACCTGGAAACAGACGACACAGCTCGAGTTCAGTCATCACTGCAGCACGTGACGCTCACGCGCTCAGATTATTTCAGTCAACTTTTAATTTTGCGTTTTAGTTTTCTTAAAAAATTAGTTATCACTTTTTAATCAGCTCAACGTAAAATGAACAGCAAAGGGAAAAAAAAGTAACGTGAACTGAAGGTGTAAAAATAGAGGTGTCTGACCTTTGACCTCCAGGATGAGGTCTGGTTTGAGGTTGCTGTGAACCACACCGTCCGGTCTGATGCTCCACAGCTGGCTATCTTTGCCTCGCTCGGGAGAAACGCAGATACGGCTGCCCGCCATCATCACGCTGCCCGAGGACTCCAGGAAACAGTCCTCAACCACCTGAGGACGCAGAGGAGGAAGTGGTCAGCATTAACAAGGAAACAAGTTCATATTGAAAATGATTAAAATGAACTGAACATGCTCTACTCTCCCTCTGTAACATGAACCAGCAGGTGGGAAGGGGTGGAGGATAAAGGCTCTTTCAATGGGAGACGCTGAGTTTTTACAAAGTGAGGAAGCAAAAAAGAGAAGAGCCAACAAGTGCAGAACAAAGAGACCCGAAAACATTTGAGACGCACCCTTAAACCCAAAGATTTATAAACAGAAGCAGAAGTAGGACGGATTATCAAACTGAACCCAAGTGCAGGTAAGTACGAGAAATTCAGAATTTAGCACCGAATTAAAAGCCCGAATCTAGCTGTACGTAGTGCTACCGTGGCTGTAGCTCAGGTGGTAGAGCAGGTCTCCTAC
>NW_005187489.1:2545412-2547706 GCF_000239375.1 Pundamilia nyererei
ACCAATCCAAAAACATCTCAGGTGCTGGCGTTAAATGGGCCAGTCAGGACTTACCTGCAGTAAAGGCCGGAGGGATCCAATTCGCTGAAAGCCGCTATGCTGAAATAAATCAGCCTCTTGGCTTGGTTGGAGGATCAGCTGTCGACCTCTGTAGTTACTGCCCTCATACAACACCCACCTGGAGACAGACGGACATCGTTTTAGCTCGCCAGATTTTATCCATCGTTTCATTCAGTCCACCAAACAAGCCACGAAGCACCGTTTATGGACCTTTCTATGATCCAACCGTGACTGAAAGTTTTAATTAAAGCGCTGAAATAAACACTTTGTGGCAAAAGGGAAAATTTAATGTAAAGCCGGCTGGGGTGTGTAACTACACTAAAACTGGTACAATGCTAACACCTGGTGGTGAAACTTCAAAATTCATGCAAAGCTATAGTTATTAAAATATGTGCAGATATAAAAGCGGTCGATTAAAAGCTGGCAGTAATGGCAATAACTGGGAAATCGGGAAAATCAGCATATCGAGGATATCCGTTTATCATCTGGCTTTTCTTGTCCCACCATTATGGATCAGGCTAAGAGGTCACACGAAGCTGGTTATCAGTTATAATCAGTCTAATACATGCACAGGTCTATTGGCAGCACAGACACAAGCGGTAGTCAGGATAATATCACAATACTGAGGCTTCTAGAAAATGAAGAATATAAAGAAAACCTACAAAAACAGATCTAAATCTACTTTTAGTGAAACAAATCTCAGCTGTTTATTCATCATAAATCCCATTCATTTCAATTAGCTTCACTCTATATTGTCCCCTCATTGTCAGCTCCCTGCAGTGGCTGTATTGCTCCAGCTGGGGGTCCCATCACACAGTTTGTAAGCCTCCAGGTCACAGGAAGTGATGACTTTACATACAAAAGGCTGCTAATAAAAAGCGTCCAATTATTTGGATGAAACAAAACATTCACTGGGCTGACTTATAATTCAAGTTCAGTACTTTGTGGTGAACTGCTGATTACTGTTATAAGATAACAATATTTTCATTCACTGTTGCATAATTACGCTTTTATGACCAGGTGTGCAGACACACCTGAAAGGTCCATTCTGAACCAGAACCTGCTGCATATAAAACCTTGGTGCCGATGGCAGGTGTCTGTCACATTTATAAACCAGCAGAGGCTCAAACGTTCATCTCTGTCACTTACATTCCTCCGTCCACCACCAGGGAGCGTATGCGAGCGTCCAGGCCGGCCTGATGCAGGTTCACAGCTTCGCGCGTCAGCACCACCCTGCGACCTCTGCAGCCCACCTTCGTGAACAGGGCGATGGACGGCAGAGAGAACTCCTGGAGGTGGAGAGCAGAGGGTTGAGTTCACACAGAGCACCACAGAGGGCTGAAGACACGTCCAGGGAGAACAAACACTCACATGTCCTGCAGTCCGGATGGACCGGAAGCTCGAGTCTGAGGACAAGAAGCCCATGGCCTCTGTGCTGGGGTACTCCCCCTCCTCCAGGATGTACATGTTCTCCGTGAACTGGGATCCCTCATGTGCCACCCAGCTGACAACAAATATGCAGTATATTGAATGAAGCCATGCAAAAATGTTACCTCGTGCAGCAGCATTTCTGACCCCTCATGACCTCATAAGTACAGACGATAACCACATGACATCAATTCTGATAAAAACACATTTGAAGTTCGATAAACTGCAACCAAATCAATTTTCCACCCACTCCAAGAGTCAATCTTTTTTTGTTTAACTAACTCTGAGCATTAAAATCAGAAGATAAGAGTTTAATTCCTGACGTAGAGGAACAGAAACAAACATTGTTCTATATGAGAACGTCTTACAGGAGAGTACTCTGAAAAGGACAAAGATTCCCTAAAACAGGCTTGTGGTGGTTGTTTACCTGCCAGCCAGCACCTTACAGGACCTGGGTGTGAAGTCTTCATCCAGAGCTGCCGCGCTGTCCTCCAGACACACCAGCCGTCCCTGGAAGTGCTCCTCAGAGTAGAGCTGGACCTGTAACACATCCAAACAGCCTCAGCGACCCAGCAGCACACACTAACAGAGACTCCTCATCATTTCTGATTGATGCCGAGCTGCACACGAACGAGCGATACCTTGAATTTTGTGGTTCCCATGCTGTCCTGCAGAACAAACAGAGTTGTTAGAAATGCACCTTTTATGACGTTAAGCCTTTGTGTGATTAACGGATGCTGATGGTTTCTTACGTGGAACACGGGCTGTATGGATGCGATCCTGAAGTTCTGAGCTCCCCAGTCCTC
>NW_005187489.1:2547726-2549500 GCF_000239375.1 Pundamilia nyererei
TATAAACCAGCAGAGGCTCAAACGTTCATCTCTGTCACTTACATTCCTCCGTCCACCACCAGGGAGCGTATGCGAGCGTCCAGGCCGGCCTGATGCAGGTTCACAGCTTCGCGCGTCAGCACCACCCTGCGACCTCTGCAGCCCACCTTCGTGAACAGGGCGATGGACGGCAGAGAGAACTCCTGGAGGTGGAGAGCAGAGGGTTGAGTTCACACAGAGCACCACAGAGGGCTGAAGACACGTCCAGGGAGAACAAACACTCACATGTCCTGCAGTCCGGATGGACCGGAAGCTCGAGTCTGAGGACAAGAAGCCCATGGCCTCTGTGCTGGGGTACTCCCCCTCCTCCAGGATGTACATGTTCTCCGTGAACTGGGATCCCTCATGTGCCACCCAGCTGACAACAAATATGCAGTATATTGAATGAAGCCATGCAAAAATGTTACCTCGTGCAGCAGCATTTCTGACCCCTCATGACCTCATAAGTACAGACGATAACCACATGACATCAATTCTGATAAAAACACATTTGAAGTTCGATAAACTGCAACCAAATCAATTTTCCACCCACTCCAAGAGTCAATCTTTTTTTGTTTAACTAACTCTGAGCATTAAAATCAGAAGATAAGAGTTTAATTCCTGACGTAGAGGAACAGAAACAAACATTGTTCTATATGAGAACGTCTTACAGGAGAGTACTCTGAAAAGGACAAAGATTCCCTAAAACAGGCTTGTGGTGGTTGTTTACCTGCCAGCCAGCACCTTACAGGACCTGGGTGTGAAGTCTTCATCCAGAGCTGCCGCGCTGTCCTCCAGACACACCAGCCGTCCCTGGAAGTGCTCCTCAGAGTAGAGCTGGACCTGTAACACATCCAAACAGCCTCAGCGACCCAGCAGCACACACTAACAGAGACTCCTCATCATTTCTGATTGATGCCGAGCTGCACACGAACGAGCGATACCTTGAATTTTGTGGTTCCCATGCTGTCCTGCAGAACAAACAGAGTTGTTAGAAATGCACCTTTTATGACGTTAAGCCTTTGTGTGATTAACGGATGCTGATGGTTTCTTACGTGGAACACGGGCTGTATGGATGCGATCCTGAAGTTCTGAGCTCCCCAGTCCTCCGGGTTTGCGTACATGCCTTTCTCCAGGACGTAGAGTTCTCCGCTGAACCCAGGCTTCTCAAAGGCCACCCACCTGCAACGACAACCAGCTAAGAAATGAAACCACAGCCTCCATGTTTTCATCTGCATCACAAGCTCTGCAGTGAATCCTGTAACCGTGAGAAGCACACGAGCCACGATTTACCCACTCATTACATGGATGAAGTTTATGTTTAGGATACTCGTACAGGGATGTCTGCTGAAACTGGAAACCACCTAACTCCAAGGAAACCAAAATAAAAGCCATTGTTGCTCTAAAATCAAAGAAGTGCTTGCAAACAGCACATCTTCAGGTTTCTTTGAATAATGACTTGAGCTGCAGCATTATCTGTATAAACAGGCTGAGTCTCGTCTCAGAGGCTGTAAAATGACAGGCGAGGCCGTCGCAGAGCTAACAGCAGAGTGTTGGGCAAACAAATCCAACCAGCTCTGAAAACCAACAAAGAAATCTTCCCTGTAAAAACGAACAGACTTGCTTTAGAGTTTTTTAGCCCTGTATCGCACGAGTTTTGAATATTTAATCAGCGCTGGCACATCTCAACGATCAGCTGGAGAGAAACTGTGGGAGTGGTTTGGGTGAACTGGCCCTTTAAAGTGTTGGAAAAAGA
>NW_005187489.1:2550015-2556555 GCF_000239375.1 Pundamilia nyererei
GAGCCTGCGGGTTAGTGTCTCAGGTGATACGTACTGCGATTACAGGCCGAAGTGACTGCAGCCCGTCCTCAGATCCCCCCCAGTGGCTGCAGTGAGGGTACTCCCCCTCCTCCAGGATGTACTGCTGGCCTTCAAAGTCTGCCTCCTGGTAGCCCACCCAGCTTCAACGTTGATACAAAGACACATTAAAGACCTTTCCAACTGATATTTGTAGCACGTATAACAGTAAAGCCTTTTAAAGATCCCTGTTTAAAGTGCACTGTGCAGCTTTTCCATGCGTTCGATGTGCAACACAACTGTAACCTGACAAAGTGAGCCAGCTTCTAAGAATGAGACATTTAGGATTTGGAATGATGATGATGCCCCTGATAAATACTCACAGGCCTCCGAGGACCTTCAGAGACCCGACTGCACACAGCGTCTTCTTGTTCACAGCAGGTTCGTCGGATTCTTCGTCCGGCTCTTGTACGTTGTAGATGTCGTTGTGAATCTCTAAACACTCGCCGTCAAAGTTGGGCTTTTCGTACAGTAAGGCCTGCACGACAGACACACAAGCAGGAGTTTTTACCTCTGTGTGTTTTTAGCCCACTCCTGCCTAAAGGTACAATCCCATTCATTCCACAGATTAGTAGTGTAACATATTTCACATCCGTCAGTGGAAACAGGCTAAAGTTCAGGCTGTAGGCTTGGAGCTGTCAGCGTACAAGGAGCTGATGGGGGAAAATGCCTGAGCATGCTCGTTACAGGAGGTCTTTCTTTGGCCTGTTCCTAAAGGTATCGCAACTAAACTCGTAGGAAAAGAAATACATTTTGGGGAAACATGATGTGAAGACATCATTGGACTATTTTTTGGTGTTTTTTCATAGCACATTCTCCTTCAACCAACAGCTTCACAGGAATTCGGCCTCATCTCAACCACAGTGAGATCTGTAACAGGAAATTCATCCTTTTTCCTTTAAATTGTTCCCCAGGCCACAGAATCTGAGCCAAGTCATCAAACATAATGAATCGTGTCAGCCAAACATGTCTGGACTGAACTAAGCTCGTCACTTTAGGTCCGACTGAGATTCTCAGGAAACACAGCTGATGTGTGCAGCAGGTATTTACAGATGTGACGTAGAACAGAACAAACCTTGACTTCATTGGGACGCTCCACTTTTATCGGCCCCTGTAATAAAGACGCACTCTATCAGACTCAGGTAACTCGAAGAATTACAGTAAAGTGCAAACGTTCACAAGTCAGCCACAACATTAGAACCACCTGTGCTAACTGAGATTAAACATTGTTCTATGACTAAAATAAACACAGCGATGTTTCTGCTAACAGATGATTTTCTGACCTTTTATGTTTGAAATCAAGTTTGCTTCCTGATGTATCCGACCCTGACACACTCCACTGTAATAAACTTCACCGGTTTTAATGTTGTGGCTGATCAGACTGCATAGCATCATATTGTGTATTCCCTGTACTTTACCATTCGGAGGGGTCGGAGCGAGCCTACGAAGGGCTCAGGGAAGCCCCAGGCCTCCGGGCAGGGATACTCTCCCACCTCCAGCACGCCCACGAACCCTCCAAACCCTGGATCGGTGTACACCAGCCAGCTGCAGACAGACACGAGATGGGGAGGAAAGCTGAGCAGGATTTCAACATTTAAGGGTTACTTTCCTGAAAGAAAACGTTAATCTTTGACACAATGGAGGGAATAATGAGCACTCTCACTACTCCCCCCACCCATCAGGAATCTGCTGCAGTTAACTGGGACAACCACAAGCTCCGGCCTGCCGCCTGCATTCCTTCACACACAGAACTCAGATGGATGATTTCCCATCAAACTTTATCTTTCTGTGCTCTTGAACCTCCACAGCGTTCCTGCTCCAGTTCAGACATCATAACTAATAACGTAAACAAATTAAAACATTCTTTTTCTGGCATTTAATCTCAGATTTGTAATGAGCCCGTACCACCAACAACAGCAAATTCCCATTTAGGGACATTTAAGTCTCCACTTACACTCCAGAATGAACCTTAATGGAGCCGGTGGTCTGTGGGATGCCATAGGAGCTGACCTCTACGGTGTCGTCAAAGTAGGACGCCATCCTGCCCAAGCCGTTCACCTCCGAGAACAGGTCAATCTGGGGCATGCTGTAGTCCTATGAAACACACAAAAATAACACTGTGTGAGAGCTTTGACAGTTCATTTCTTTATTTACAATAAGCCTGGAAAACTGAGCTTTTTGAATCAGGTTAAATGAAACCCAACTCACCCTCACTGCCAGTCGAATGGAGCCGATGACCACAGGCGCTGTGGGAATAGCTTCACCTATCTCATCTAGCGTTGCAGGACTTTCCTCCTCTGCCCAGACATTCACGATGCCATCTGTAGGACCTTCTTCCAGAGCGATGATACGGCCCTGGAAACCAGGCTTCTCATACAGGACCCAGCTAAAGAGACACAATCACGTAATTCTACACTTTTCACAGAACAAGCACCAAAGATTTCAGAGGACAGTTCAGTTACATCACCTGGATAAGTTAAAATGTGCTGCTACGTTACAATGGTCAAGTTTGTTTGGGGTTAAATCAAAACGGAGTGTTTTTCCATTAACTATGTCCACGTGTGATCATCACACTGAAGCGTGGATGCATGCTAATGCGTACCATCCTCTGATGACTCTGACTGATATGATGGGGGACAGCTTCATGGTGGTGGCATCTTCTACATCAGAGTAGAGCTCAAAGGCCTCTCCTCCAAACTGAGCATGCTCATGTATGATGATCTAGATCAAGACAGACATGTCACTGGGATCCATCATTAGAAATTCAATCTATGTTTAGATATACACTGCAGTACCTTTCCAGGCCTTTTGTGGAACCCTCTTACTGCAGGAATCTGCAAGAAGAGTTAGAAAAGATTTAGGTTACAAACTTAAAGCTGAATTTTAAATATTACTTTGAGTGGTCATCTGAACTGAGTGTGTCCTGATGGCCCTGGCCATGTGAGTCGAATGCTTTTTTTATTCTAGAACCGTTTTGTCTGCGTGACCTCAGTAAACACGTTGCTGACACGTCTAGTTTTTAGTTTTAAGGCAGTCGTTGGTTTCCACGTCAGGTTTGGGATGGTAGTCCTCCTTATTTTAACCCTGGTTACCCTGGAGTAACCTGCTGTCAGTTACCTGAGTGCTCACACAGCAACTTTAAGTATTCATTCATTACTTTTAGTGAAGTCCTATTCATTTAACAGTTACAGTTACAATAATACTTTTACCCAAGAGCTTCTTTCTTTCCCTAGTTCAGGTTTTATTTTAGATTTCCTAACAGGAGCAGTGCATGCTAAGAGATGTCAACAGAAATAAAAGATGTAAACGTGCTACATTTTTAGCAAGATTAGTGTAAAGTGTACTCTTAGCAGTCTGTTAAAGTTACCGTTAGTTTGGTATTTTAATCATCTGTGCAGTAAATGTTTTTGCCTCATTTTGTTCTACCTTAAAGTCAACAGCAAACATTAATTTGTTTTGATCAGTTTCCAGTGCTCCTGTTTCCTTTCATGCCCGCGGCAGAGAAACAAACAGTGTGATTATTTAAAGACACATTTCTTTTTATAGGTCTGCTTTATTTGCCTGTAGATGCAAATACTTCATCTCAGCCTGGAAGACGAGCCGATCTTGGAAGAAACTTCCTGTGAGAATTCCACATTGAGGACACGTTCATCTTTCCTGTCCTTACTTGTAAATGATTCACAGTTTGGTTGCAAAAGCATCACATAACAGTGTGAAGGTGGGGCGTGTGTGGCCATGGATACAAACTAGGAACTTATGAATGCTTTGCAGATTTTCTTAGCTGATTAAAACCCATTCAGGCTTTGAGAATCCTTCCTGCTAACAGGCAAAGATATCATTTAAAGTCTCGTGCCTACCTTTGGCTTTGAAGTTGTCTTTTGAAATCCATTTGGAGGGCGCTGCTGGATGTAGTTGGTGATTGGAGGAAGTTCTTCAGGGCTCTTCAGGTTCAGATCCACTTTAGATAGACCTGCTATCAGGTCCTGGTCCATAGCGATGCTCTCCTTTGTATTCTGGTTAGTTTGAATTGTCTGCGCTGTGGAGGTCTCCGTTTCTTTTTTGTTCTTCTTCAGTAATTTCTCTAAATGTTCAGGCAGCTTTATGTCAGAGAACGAGGGCAGCACAAGAGGAGGAGGAGAGGAGGAGCTAACGACTGACTCACTAACTCTTCCTGTACCACCTCCTGTGACCGGGCTTTGATCTACGCCTGTCCCACCCATGTGTGTGGCCTCAGGCTTTGATGAATCAGCAGCTTCCACATTTCTGAGTGAGGGCATGCCCTGCTGCTGGTCAGAGGAAGGTGTGCTATTTGAGGCAGAGGAAACTTCCTCTGTACTCTTCCTGGTGGAACGAGTGGTAAGTAAGCTGGAGAGGATGGAAATCTTATTAAGTCTTGACGTAAGCTTCACAGGCTCTTCTCCATTGTCTTGCCCCTCTTTTCCTGCTTCAGCTTTGGCCCCCTCCTGGAGTGCAGATTTACCTTCAACCTCATCAAGTGTTTTTGCTTGCTGTTCAAGAGTGGGTGTGGCATTTTTTTCCAGAGTTTGGCCATTCCTTTGATTTCCCTTTTGTTTAAGAATTGTCGTAGGTAAAAGGTCAATAAAGGTTCGTCCATTTTTCCTTAAGCCAAACTGGAATTCCTCAGGATCGAACGTTTTCTCGAAGTGGTCCTCCTTAATGGCCGGCAAGACAAAATGTGGAGGTTGAGACTTTTTATGAACATGCTTCTTTGGAGGCAGTGCGAAAGGCATCCCACCTTCCTTAATGTTCCTGATAAAATCATCGGCATCAAGAGGGTCATCCACACTAGCGGACTTGTTAAATCTTCTTTTGTGGACCCTTCTCTTCTTCTGATGAGATTCCACATCTAACCAGCTGGAAGGAAAGTCTGCATTTGATTGCAGACTTGGGGATGAAGTGGATGATTTCTCTGCAGTCTGTAGTCCTTTTTTGAAAGCACTACCTAGAACATCTGTTTCTCTTTTTTCTTTTGTGTCTTTGTCCTTCAGGAACACCTCGCTGGAACCAACCGTGGGTGATTCTTTCTTGGCATTCATCTTTGAAGCCTTTAGTTTCTCATCCACTCCAACAACCTCTTTAATGAGGTTTTTCTGTTCCTGTTTGCCAGCTGCTTTTCCAGCCATGGAAACACTTGATGTTACAGTTAATTCAGGATCTTTAGTTGTTTTCTTCAGATCCTTTGTTGCTACAGCCTTTGATTCCGGTTCCTGGTTAGTACCTGGAGCTGTGTGAGGTTCAGTAATTGTCTCTGGTTTCTTTATTTGCACAACTTTGACAGGTGTGCTCTTCTGGTCCTTTTGACTGCTAATTTCATTGTTAGCCTTTTCATTTTCCAAACTCTCTGCTGATGAGATCTTGGAGTCAGGACTCCCTTTATTTTCCACAGAACCCTGAGTTTTGCTTTCCATGTCATCTGTAGATTCTGTCTTTGCAGTCTCTGGTCCCTGTTGTAGACCAGGTTGTGGACATTTGGATTCTGTTGAATTATTCAGTTCTGGTTTTGTCATGTCTGCATTCTGCTTGTCGCTAACTTTAGTTGCCACCTCACTCACCAGGCTCTCTGCTAATGAATCCTTGGTTTCAGGAGCCTGGACCTGCTGTTTGCTAACATCATTATCAGCATTTGCAGTTGTCGCAACTTTGACTTCGGTTTTTTCATTGGCACCTTCAGTACTAGAGCCACCTGAGGTCAGTTCTTGGGTTGCGTCTGTATTTTGGATCTCTGTTGTCTTAACCTGAACTTGTGCTCTGACCGTCTCTGGTTTCTGTTCAGATTCATGAAGTTTAGATTCTGTCAGTTCTTTCTGGTCTTGGACTTCAGCCTTTACAGGTTGGATTCCAGCATCACTATGAGTCTGCAAAGCCGCCGTCTTATTTACTGAGCTTTCTGCAAATGAATTCTTTTTAGCTCCATCAGCATCCTTTAGGCCTCTAATTTGGCTTTCTGTTGCTTCCTGTGGAGATTCTGATTTTAGAACAGATGCTTGACTCGTGGATTCTGCTGATTTGTCACCCTCTTGTTTTGTTATGCTCCCATCTTGGTTGTTAACGGTTACAGGAGCCTGGACCTGCTGGTTGCTAACATCATTATCAGCATTTGCAGTTGATGCAACTTTGACTTCAGTCTTTTCATTGGCACCTTCAGCACTAGAGCCACCCGAGGTCAGTTCGTGGGTTGCATCTGTATTTTGGATCTCTGTCTTCTGCTGACTTTCAGCTCTGACTGTCTCTGGTTTTTGTTTAACTTTATGATCTTGAATTTCAGATGTGGTTGAGCTCGTTTCCTCTACAGGCTTCAAATCCTGTTGGATTCCAGCATCACTATGAGTCTGCAAAGTTTCTTTCTCACTCACGAGGCTCTCTGCTGATGAATCCTTGGTGTCACCTTTCTCTTCAGCTTCATCAGCATCCTTTAGGTCCTGATTTTGACTTTCTGCTGCCTCCTGCAGAGATTCTGCTTTT
>NW_005187489.1:2557504-2568167 GCF_000239375.1 Pundamilia nyererei
CCTCCTGCAGAGATTCTGCTTTTAGAGCAGATGTTGGACTTGTGGATTCTGCTGATTTGTCACTCTCTTGTTTCGTTATGCTCCCATCTTGGTTGTTAACGGTTACAGGAGCCTGGACCTGCTGTTTACTAACATCATTATCAGCATTTGCAGTTGATGCAACTTTGACTTCAGTCTTTTCATTGGCACCTTCAGAGCCACCTGAGGTCAGTTCTTGGGTTGCGTCTGTATTTGGGATCTCTGTTGTTTTAACCTGAACTTCTGCTCCGACCGTCTCTGGTTTCTGTTCAGATTCATAAAGTTTAGATTCGGTCAGTTCCTCTTTGTTGTCAACTTCAACCTTTACAGACTTCAGGTCCTGTTGGATTCCAGCATCACTGTTAGTACCCAAAGTTCTTGGCTTGTTCACCAAGCTTTCTGCTGATGAATCCTTGGTCTCATTCTTGTCTTTAGGTTCCACACAGACAGCCTTTAGGTCTTGAATCTGGATTTCTGCCTGCACGACAGACTCTGGTTGTACTATTCCCACTCGCTTTTTCAGACCAGATTTTAGACCAGATTTGTTACCATCCTTGTTTTCTGTCTTTTCTTTGGTTTTTGAACCTGTTGATTGGTTAATCTCTGGTTTGGTAACATTTCCATCTTGGTCAGTCTGTTGTTTGCTAACACTATTAGCATTCATATTAGCATTCATATCGCCCATCTCCTTTTTCAGGCTTTCTACTGATGAATCACTGACTTCTGTCTTTTCTCTGGTACCTTCTGTACTAGTGTTTACTGAGATCAGTTCTTGAACTATCACCTTTTCTTGGCTCTCCAATGTCTTCTCTTGAAGTGATTTTTCTTGGGCTGGTTTTGTTATACTTTCACCTCGAAGTTCAACTTCATTATCTGCAGTCACTGCATCATTCCCCAGACTGTCCACTGACAGGTCACTGGTTTTGGTTTTTTCTTTGGTGTCTTCAGTACTTAGAGAAGTCTGGTCTTGAATAACATCCATATTCCGGCTCTTCAGCATCTTCTCCTGACCTCCAGTTTTTACCATTTCTGGTTTCTGGTCTAATTTATCATCTGGATCTTTGACTGGTTTTGTTGTGTCCTTATCCAGGTCTCCAACAATTATGGACTTTTGGTCTTCCTGGATGTTAGATTTAATATCAGCATTCACAGCTTCAGTCACACTCACCAAGCTATGCATTGACAAATCCTCTGTAGCTTCAGTGCTGGCAGCTTTTACTTCTTTAGTTGTATCTGATTTTAAAATATGTTTTTCTGATGTCTTCTTTGAGGCTTTCACCTCTGCAAGGTCCTGATTTAGATTAGCCTTTATTGTAATGTCCTCACCTTGGTCTTTAGCAGCGGCCGCCTTCTTGTTTTCTTGAGCCACGTTCAATAAAGTCTTCTTTTCTTTATCAGCTTCAGCATCGAACATGTTCATGTCTTTTACTTCTGGAGTTCGTTTTCCTTTTACATCTCTGTCATGTTTGTCGTCCAGACTTGTGTCTTCACCTCCGACTTCCTCATTTTTTGTCAGAAGCAGTTTGGATTCATTTTTCACTTCTGATGCTTTTGTTTTCTCACCGCTGCTCTCTGTGTTTTCTTTCAAAGACATCTCAGGCTGCTGTTTTGTAGTTTCATGGAGTATTGCTCGCTCCTCCCTCGTTTGTTCTTTCAGAGCGTTTGTAATCCCTGTGTGTGTTTCTTCCTTGGATTCAGCTGATAAACCTCTGTCCTCTGATGACAGATGTGCTGATTTCTCTGAATTTCTTATGGCTCTCTCTGCGGTTATGCCCTTGAGCGCCTCTTTGCAACTATTCTGTGACTCAGTGCTTTCCACTGCTGTGTCACTGAGCGTTTCATTTGGTTTTGAGCCTTTCCCTTCAGATCCTCCTGCGAGTAAAAGAGCCTCTTTGTGCAACTGATTTTCAACATTCTTGGACAATTCACCAACAGTCACAGCCTCTGTTTGAATGCCCAACCTCTCTGCTGGTTTCCTGCCACCCTCCTCTTTGCTTTTCTCCTCTACTTCAACATCTTTTGCTAAGGCCCTGTTTAATGTCAGGGACGTGTCCCTATTGTTTGTTAATTGATCCTCCGTTGATAAAGCCTTTTGCTGCTCTGTATTGGCTGGTTTAGACTGATCTGAGTCATCCTTTGACATCAGTTTAGCAGGAAAACTGCTGCCGTTTATGTTTTGCTTGGAAGTGAATGCTTTTATTTTATTACCAGGAATACGTCCACGTATCTCCCTTTGAACGCTGTCACCCTCAGCGGGTTTGCTTAGCATGTCAGCTTCATCCTCAGGAGCTTGTTTTGTGTCGTGAGTTCGTGGTGCCGTGTTTTTATTCATGTTTCCTGTTAGCTTCAGTGTTTTCAGTGACGGGGATTTCGGTTCTCGTGTTGTGTTTTTATTTTGAATAACAGACACGTTTTCCGCTCGACTTCCATCAGTAACTTGAGACTGAATTGCTTTGTCGATCTCGCAGCTCAACTGCACCTCGGCTCCTGTGTCCGGAGCACTTTCTGTAATAACTGCGTCGCTGTTTTGCAACCGCTGGATGTTTGAAATGTCTTCAGTTGCTGTACTGGTTCCGATCTCTTTTTCTTTCACTTTGGTTTCATCGGTGTGTTTTATAATACATTCCTCTCCCTCCGACTTGAATTTAAATACGTCTTTACTGTCACGCTCATTCGCCGTGACGCTTTCAGGTGCTTTTACATCCGTCTCTGTCGATGTGTTGTGATTTGAGTCCTCAGAATTCCCACTTTGGGAACGTTGTCTGGGTTTTAGTTTATTGGAGCTTCTCTGGCCTCTTGTGGGAAGTTTGCTCACAGACGACGAAGTCTCAGGGGAATCTTTTGCAGGCATTTTTTGGTGCTGTTTGATGTTTTCGTTCCATTTAAAGATCCTTGATGAGACGGTTTTCTCTTGTTTGGTGGGAGGTGGAGAGATGTTGGAGGTCGGAGTATCGCTCTCACCATGGATTCTTTTAGAAAAGGTTTTGGGTGGTTTCACTGGTGGGACATTTCCTGCTGGGAAAAACAAAAAACACAGACAGACAGGAAATTATGGATCTTATGATGGAGCAGAGACACCGCCAAAATAAAAAATAAACAGGTTAAAATATTAGGAGTAAATACCAGTAACTGTATCAGAGCTTTACGGTGATATTTTTAACACAAAAATAACTTTGTAATTTCAGGAACAGGTGGGACAGGATAATGGAAAACTGTGTGTAATACATGCATGTCTATTATTAACTTTATATGTTTTATTTGATTGCATTTTATTGGCAAACATCTGCAAACCAGATGTTTGTCCCGATCCAACAGATGAAAAACAGTCTGTATTTTCATCAAGATCTCTGTATGAAACCCCGCTTGTTCATTTTAGTTGCCCCTGGGTTTCATATGTCCTCCTTCACCGCCCCTCATGTCGCCTGGTCCGACATGCTGTATTCGAGCTTTCTTACCTTTCTTTGGACTTTCGGGTAGCGGTGGCGGCGTCTCACTCCCAGGACTCTCGTCAGCTGTTGCATCTTTCTGCTCTCGACTTGTCTTCTGGACTGTTTTAGGTCTGTCCGAGTCCATCTGACCCGATGAAACCCTTCTATGGGTTATATCAACCTTCTTTCTCGTCGGAGATGAAACGGGCAGCCGGCTCTCCACATCGTTCTGCTGCTGTGTTTTTTTGACGTCCGGACTTTCCCCGTGTGGTGGGTGTCCACTTTTACCGCTTCTCTCCTCATTTTCCACGTCATTTAGCAAGTTCACAGACTCAAAGTCCTCATCTGATTTGTCCTTACTGAGTTTTGTTCCGGTCCTAGTTTTCGTGGGAGAAATGTTCCCCGACACCGATTTTCCTCCTTTGGTTTCCTCAAAGCTTGGTTTCCTTCCAGGTCTGGCTGCAGTTGTTGGAGATTTCAGAGTCTCTTTGGTCCTAGGTTGTTTTTGTAGTTTGGGCCCTGAGGTGTCCGGCGCCGATGTCTTATCTGGTGTCACTGGCGATTTCACGTCTGCGTCTGATGTTGATCTTTTGGGGATTTTAGACTTTGAACCCGCAGCACCGGAGGGAGCGCGGGTTTGGTCTTTTAATGCTGGCAACATAACAACCGCTCTGTCTCTTTGTGTTGAATTATCACTGGAAGTTTCCACTTTTGTGCCCTCTGTGGAGCCCTTTGCCTTTGTTGGGACATTCTTGGCCTTGTTTCCAGCTGCAGAGGTCGGGGTCTTTGTTCCACTCGCCGTGGTATGCCGGCTTTCTGCTGCTCCTATAACTCCTCGTTTCTGGGCTGCAGCCTGGTCGGCTGCTTGGCCTCTCGCCGCTGCTTCTGCAGCTGCTGGCTTCTTTTTGTACATGTCTGATGCTGCAGAAGTGTCATCGAAGTCTGAGGCCTCCAAGTCTGTTTTACCTTTAACTATGGCTTCCGGAGTAATTGCCTCAGAGGGTGAAGACTCGTCTTCTCGTGTGGGCCAATCGAGGGTTGTGTCCTTAAAATCAGCATCGTTGTTGTTTTGGAGGATCAGCCATCTGTCAGAAAACACAGAAAACATTTAATGACAGCTGTAGACACACTTTATGTATCCACACAAGTAGATAGATCCTACGCTGTGAAAACCACCGAGTGTTATAGCAAATTAGATTCTGGCTTTGTAATACTTTGTTGCATAAATGATTAAAAAGAAAAAAATGTTTGAAAAATAATTAAATGCAGCATATTTAGACCATCAGTTGTGCCTTTGGAGGCCATTAAGATAAATTTATGGCTAAAAATCCAGAGAAGGAAAAAATATCCTGGATATTACAGCCCCCCGGTGAAGTCACTGTTACAACTTGAATCCTCAGGGTCCTCAGACAGCTAATGCTAGCACTATTACAGTGAAGCACGAGTCCAAAGAAGAGTTTACTGCCAAATCCACAGATCCAACGAGCTGCTGACGCAACAGACATGAGAAAGAACAAAGCAGCCATGAAGCAGAGAAAAGAAAAAGAGCAAAAATTACAGCAACACAAGACGAGGACAAAGGAAGACCTGGAGCTAAGCTCACAAGCCCTTCTCCCCTCCCAGAGTGGGTAAATCCACCTGACTGTCCAATACATGGATGGAATTTCTAAGCCTCTGCCTGACTGAGCTTCCACTTTTAAGACAGCAAATAAGAAAACTACTTTTAAAACTCTGTGTTGTCCTTAAAATTATAAATCAGACGCTTAGCAGGGAGATTTCGTCCGAACATCAGAGCAGCAGCTGTAAATGCCAAATGTTTTCCTCAGTTTACACCTGCACAACACGACCAAAGGGAAAAACTGCATCTGTGAGTCTTCATGTGAAAGGTCACATGTTGTAGTGTTTTCTGACCTGATTAAGTTCAAATATCGCTCAAACATTTTGTGTCTCTTTTCTAATCATGCCATAAAAATGCTTCACACATGCAGTTTCCACTGTTCTCCTGCACGATGACGGTAAACCTGGATGAACTGTGCCGTCTGTAAAACCACCTGCAGAATCAACCGTGTGTAGAAACTTTAAGCACTCCTCCCGAGGCTGAGCGTTTCCACGGCATCCTGAGGTCAAACATGAGACCTGCTGGTTGTAATGACTAACTGGAGGTAGTGAACGAACACCAAAGGTTAACACAGAACAGCTGACCTACATTTGATAAATCCAGTAAAGTGTCAGAAGCTTAAAGAAGGTGTTTCTGAGTGGCTGGATGTTGGGTGGATGAATATTTCAGCGCCTCCCTGCAGGTTTTAGCCCCATTGTTCAGCCCTGGCACAAAGCACCATGGGAACTCGGAGCTCGGGTTGCATGCAGGCTGAGCTCTGTTTCTCTGGATCAAAGAGGCTGTAAAAGCAGAGGAAAATGAAAACAGACAGACACTCACGGTTTCGCCTCTGTTGTGTTTGAGCTCTTTGAAGTTGAGCCTTCGTCCACACTTGGCTTGGGGCCGGTGTGCACCTCGGCAACAGCTTTGCTCTTCGAAGGCAGACTCACAGTCCTGCGTGTGACCCGGCTTGATCTTGTCCGGTGTCGCTCCTGAACCGGAGGAGAACTCCTTGTTGAGTCTGTGTCCGGCCCCTCCGGCTGCTCCGTGGGGGTCTGAACCTCCCCCACAGTCTGTGACAGGGAGAAGAGTGAATGTGGCAGGCTGCCACTGAGCGGAGGAGTCTCTGAGGGGGTGGGAGGGCTCTCTGGTGCTCCCTCATTCTCTGAGTCGTCCTCTGGAATTACTGTGGCAGGTACGGCCAAATGAGGAGGCGAGTCTGCTCTAAAGCCCTCCTCCTTTTTCATTACATCCCTTTCTTTCTCCCACTCCACCTCCTCCTCTCCCAGGTGTGTCTCCACCCATATGGCTTTGTGGAACAAGACAGGAGACTTGCCTCGGGGTTTTTCCTCTCTCGTGGTTGCACTTTCCCCCGACAGGCTGCTGGTGGATATTCGAGTGCTCGTCCTGGGTCCTCCTGAGTTTTCCCTCTTCCAGTCCGGAGGCTTTCCCTCCTGTTTGAACAAAGTTATTCCTCTCAGCGCCGTGCTGTGGCCCTTCTCTCCAACCTTCACCGATGCTTTCTTTGATGCTAAGCTTATGGAGGTTAGGTTAGGAGACTTTGGGGACTCCACAGCCTTGGAAAGTGGGATCTGAAGTGACGTCAGTGTGGTCGGGCTGATGATATCATCCTCACTGCTGCTCTCTGGTCTCTTCAGTACTTTTTGTTCCAAATTCACCTGCAGCCGTTTGCTCACTTCCTCCACCACGGATTCAGCGAAGCCCACTTCTGACTTCAAACCGGGATCTGGATCTGGCTCGGTGGCAGATGCAGGGTCTGTGGAAGTCATGATTGCATCCAGCTCCTTCACGCTGCTTCTCCCGGTGCTGTTACTGTCTGCAAACGGCAAGTCCGCCTCTACTGTGACCTGCGAGGCCCTGCTGGAGGCACTCCGGCTGGAGCTCTGGCTCACAGTGTCGCTGTGCTCAGCATTTAACCCATTTTCTGGCTCAGATTGGGCCGAACATGGAGACAAGGGGGATGCCGGGGAGCTGTCGGTGGAGGTGCTCGAATGATTCCGGCTGCTGCTCTTCTTCCTCTTGGAGCTGAAGAAGTTGGTGAAACGGACGAACACTGATTTCTTCTCCTCCGAACTCTAAAAAGAAAAGAGGACAGGCAGGAAAGATGAACACTGAGATGTAAGACTGCATTAAGAATGAAATGTGCACAAAAACAACCTGGTGTACTTCCTCTGAGGTTGAGCTGCATTGTGCGCTCTGCCTGTCCTGGACTCCTTGAAACACAAATACAGTCTGGGCCTAAAGTTATCCCACCACCATCACCTCATTTTTCCTTTTCATCTATTTTTATACATTTGAATCATTTTTGAAGTTCAAGGAAATCCCCTGAAAACAGATCCTGTTATATAATCAGAGCCAAGAACAAGAAAGAAGAGTCTGCAGGTTATTTGGCTCCAAGTAAAAACTGAAGCTTTAAATGTTTGTCGATCCTCGTCAGGCAAACTGAGAAGATGAGAAGGAGCGAGTGTTTGTCAGAAGCTCCAACTAATCCAAATCACTGCTGAGCAGCAGGAACTGCAACATGGCAGCCAGAGAGGAGGCGGCGACGGGGAAACATCATCAAAAACAAACAGCAGCCATTCATTGGAAATAAATGTAAAGCAACTGTCGCAGCAGGATTAACAGTAACAGACTGAGTTTGATATTTCTGCAGAAGCACTGAACAGATAATTACGCTCTGAGCTTTTGACTTTCTCTACATGATTACATGCAATTAGACTTTAAATGTATTTCTGTATTTTTTCCCTGTGAGAAGACTGATGGATGTGTTTGTTCATACGGTGTGTTTATAAAAATCAAACAGCCGATTCTTTCATCCTGATGCTTTAATAAGTGAAAATCAGACTCGGATTCATCTCTCAGTCGAGCTGAGACGAGACGAGCCGGCTTTTCTGTAGAAATGAAAACTGGCAGGTGCCTTCATCGACATGCCTTTGAGTCACAGACGAGAATACCTGAAAGATTTTCTAGATAAATATTCTTCCTCAGTCAGAAATGCAAATCGTTGGAATTTACCTTCCTTTAAAAGGTGCGACTGCAATCAATAAGAGTTCTTTCAATTTCAGCTGAAAACATGTTTTATAATTTGGACAGAATATGATCCTGATACACAGACGCAGGTAAAAACATGTTTTAAGCAGCCAGTTATCCCACATGAGCTTTGAAGGTTTGCCCAAAATGTAGAAACTAAAATCATCAGCTGAAACGTTTCAGATTTGGTTGATCTTATCAGCTTCATTTACTCACAAACACATGGATGGACTGGCTGAGTGACTCTGAACAGGAGCAGCTCTCTGTGTAATGTGAGGTAAGCTGTACAGTCAGCACGGCCACACTGTGAACACAAGCTCTTATAACAGCTTATCGTTACCTCACTTTCATTTTTCACTCATACTCATGTTTAAAACAGCATTTTGTTACATTTTAACCACCTGAGTTCCTTTACTTTGGATATTTGTTCTATTTTGAGCTTATTTACTTTGCTTATAACAAATGTTGGGAAATACGGGAATGTCAAACAAAAGCAGAAGCATCGTTAAAGCAAATCCTCTCTTAAAATCTTTATTCTCTCTTATTATGAAATATTTTTCACCATTTTTTGTGTAAAGAGTGAAAAGCTGAACTAAACGCAGACACCCTGCAGTGAATGACACGCAGCAGTAAAACTGAATGACTAACTAAGACACAAACACTTTCATTCCCACAGCTCACAGATTCAAACGGCTCAGAACAAACCCGGAAAACAAACATGGAATATCGGAGCAGGTGGAAGAACAGCAGAGACGTCCACAGTCCAGTTTGAAGCCCGGATGCTCATAATGCACGCACTGCAAAACCAAAGCTGGCAGTTGTCACAAAAAACAAAGAGCACATGTTAGAACAAGAAGCAGGAGCCACAGCAGCTACGCACCATCCTGACTTCCTGGAGTCCAAACTGCAGAAATCCAAGTTCTGTGTCAAAGTTAGTCCCCAAAATCACACAAAACTGCGCCGAGAACCGACGACTAATCACACCTTGTAGAAGAATTCAAACGCTTAAAGCTTCCTCCTCCTCGGGCAGCACTGACTGCCTCTACCTGAGCGTGTCACGGCTCTGAGACGTGGGCTTTGCCTCCTACATCACAGACAGTGTGTGAAAAAAAACAATATTGTGAAAGCCAGCTGGAATTCTCAATCCAGTAAAAATGAGAGGGTGTGGACGAGGCTGGCGCAGAGCAGCACACCCTTCCTCATTCTAAAGCGTGCGTGTGAATGGGACGCCTGTTATCTGCTGCCGGCTTCACGAACAGATCATTTAGGTCTCAGTGTCGTGTAGAGGAACCACACGGCTGTGACGGAGGAGCATTTCTCTGGGAGACAAACCCATTTCAACACCCTCACTCTGCTTTCCAGCATTTCCATATTTTCACTGAGCAAACAGCAGCTGAGGCCGGCTCAGGCTCAGTTTTTCCAGTTCATATCCAAACAGAAACAAACCACGGAAAACAAAGTGGAAGTGCAGCTACTTTACCTACTTTAAGGGCCTGAAATCCAGAGCGTGTCGAAACCCGGAGGGATTACTCTCCTTCCACCTTTGCCCGCCATGTATTAGTCCACCAACCGCTGCCCTTCTGTTTACCCAAAGCAGGGACAAATGTCAGGTAGGTGGGGACTAAGCTCCATATCAGTGTGAATTATGCCCCACGTCCTTATCTCTTAGACTGTAATAAAAACACGCGGGAAAGATAACGGAGATCAAAATGAAAGAGCGCAAGACGCCTGAGCTTCAGCTTTTACACACGAGCTAATTAAAGCTTCTTATAGTTAGAAATGAACTGCAATCGTTTCACACACTACATATGAAAAGCCTTATAAATATACATTATACTGTATATTAATGAAGGCATTTATTTTATATGAATCTTATGCATTTAACCCAACGTCATTTATTTACTGAGGGCTTTTATTGTTAGTAATTTTGGCATTTTATGTCCCCCATAGGTTTTGGTCCTCCCACAGACACAAATAGCACAGGAGGACGGGTTTGGCAGGTTTCTGTTTATGGGAAGTAGCTCCGGGCCAATAGGATCCAACAGGATTATATGCATGTCATTTTAAAGGAGAAGCACATTGTTACAGTAACTGTTTTTAAAAACTATGTCCACAAACAACATTCTTCATATTCTTTAAATCTGTAATAAAATATTTGTCCGGACTGACATCAGGAAAATGATCTATGGAGGAACAAAGTCCCAAATGAACGAATGTGTCATTAAACGCAACAACACCTAATAAGTCACAATCAGAGCTGAGTAATATCTGCATTTATTTGATGATTTTAGCATTTTTGGTCTTCCACAGTAATGAACACACATCCAACTGTGTTTTTGTCACTTCCTGTTTGACTCTATACGACTTGAAAGCAGCTGAGAACATGAAGTCATCAGTTTACTGAGCGCAGAGATCAGAGGGTGTAACACCAGGTCAGATTAATGGCGTCAAGGTTAAACTCAGAGTTGCTACCTGACTTAATCACCATGGTAACTGATACTGAACACATCACTAAGTCGGGAGCAGGCTATGATCAGGATTTTAAAATTGGACTTCCACAGATTCTTTT
>NW_005187489.1:2568220-2568856 GCF_000239375.1 Pundamilia nyererei
GTCTAAATGTTATTATGCTGGAAACACAGAACACACAGCAGCTCAGTCACTGTTTGTTTTACCTGAAACAAACAGCAGTGACTGTTGCTTTACATGGATCCAGTCTCACAGCTGTAAGCTTCACCTGTCACCAATAAACAGCAGCACTGAGCGCGCTCAGACATAAATTCATCCGCTTGAATGTAAATGCTTATTTTACTGCTGCGAGCACGAAATCAGCAGATTAATGATTTTCTGCAACATTCATCTCTCAGTGTTTTATTTTACCGTTTGATCTTCTCTGTTCTTTAAACGTTTTTGTGACTTTTAATCATCATCTTCTCATCGTCACCATCTGCATACGTCTCTGATTGGAGTAAAGCAGCATTTTGTGCAGGACAAAGGTCAAAGGTCACGTGACCCACAAACGTGCATAGATCCTGAATCTGCAAGCCCGGCGTAACAGAGAACGTTAATAACCATCGTGGTATCGAGATCATCTCAGACTCGGAGGCTTTGTTGATCCAGTTTTGTGAACTTTCTTGGTTGTGTATCTCTGATGAGCTGCAAGCTTTCGGTTCAGTCCTAAATCAACATCTCTGAGAAGTTGAGAGACTCCTCGTCCTCTGAGACCACAGCGTCCATCTTTGTCGTGAT
>NW_005187489.1:2571317-2574241 GCF_000239375.1 Pundamilia nyererei
CCCACTATCACAGCTGCTGACTCAGCAAATGTTCTGCAGGAAACTGGAGCCGTGTTTTTACCAAGTGAACAATGTCAGCAGGTTGAACTCGTTAGTCAGTCAAATCCAGCCGAGCGCCGTTTGCTGCTTCAATGAAGATAAAATCATAGGAAATCTGACCGCCTAACACGGCTAATGCAGCTAATCTGCTCCGGATGCACTTCTGATCCATTTTTTCCACTTCGCGCGTCTGAACTTGCCGTTTTTATGTTTCCAAAGTCTCAAACTTTCTGACGTCTTGCAGATTTTTAAATAAAACAGTGTCTAACAAAGAAGTGCTGCACAGGTAGATTTGGAGGAAATGCCCTCGCAGAGCCGTCAGTGCTGCCGTTTATTAAACCAACAGTGACGATTTATAAAGACATCTGCTCATGTTTGAATACGATGACACGGTCAGCTGGCAGCAAACATGATGGCTCATGAAACAATGTGATCAATCAGCTGATCGAGTCACATAAACTCTGAACCATCTTCATGTTTCTGTTTATTTAAAAAGGACTATGAATAGACTTAAATTCAGTGTGTAAATATGTCAGATTTAGCCACTAATTTTCATCTAAATCACAGTTATGGACAAACAATAAAAACTAAGAACCAGGCCTCAAGAAATCAAAAACTAAATAACTGGACCAGTAAAGTAATGCAAACAGAGCTGAAGCTGAAACCACGACACATAATCTCTTCTCTGCTTTCATCTGGACCTCATGGACGAGGCGCCCGAGAAACAAACCAGAAAATCTCAAAACGGCTAAAAATAAAAATCTGAAAAAAAAAAAAGCAGATTCGACAACATCTGGAGTGAAAGTGTAGAAGATCACTCTCCTGTGAGAGACGGCAGAGGTCCTAATGATCTGACTCCCAGATTTTCCATCGATCACCAGGATGTTCCACATGTTCTAACTGATGAGACAAAAAAACAAAACACTAAAACCTTCATTCCAGCTCTGAAGCATCTCTGAGCTCAAACTACACAGAGAGGAATAACTGATGATCCAAAGGAAGCAACAAGAACAAACCCCTGACCTATGAGCCGACAGCTGATCGATCAATATCACCCAGAATCCGAGTGATCGTCAGCAGCTAGGAGTTTCTGCACTCAGAGTTCAATAAAGACGTGAAGATAAATTCATTTTGTATATTTGTTTAATATTGATCTGCTTCTCCTCTCAGGGTGGAATATAAGCTGCTCTGACGTTATGCACACGTAGGTATGCATCTGTAATCTCTGATGATTAACTCAGACCCACCTTGGAGTGTTTGGAGGATGACATCGGGCTTCCCGGCGCCGCGTTCATGTCGAGGCTGATCACGGACGTCCAGTCAGACTCGGTCTGGTAGCTGAACTCTGTGGAAACGCTCATCTGGTCGGGGTCGAGGCTCCTGGTGCACAGAGGCAGGAAACAGAGGGGAGAGGATGTTATGTCACCGACCTTTGTTTCTGCTCTCATTGTGCTTGTGCGTGTGTCTGTGTTCATTAAAACACACACTTCACAACAGAAAAGCACAACAACATCCCAGGAGATGAACCACTAAGCAAAGCACATCCTCAAATCCTCCAATCTGAACCCCAAATTCAGCAGTTTGCTGAAGTAAACACAAACATGCAGCAGTGATAGAAACACCATCACGTCCTGCTGTCCTCCACCTGAAACACACAACACCACAGAAACATGAACAGCTGTGCACAGCAGCTGCACTTTCTCTCTTTCCCATTATCACTGGTAAGATTTCCAATTACTCTGAAAAATGATGGACTTTAAAAACATGAAGGATTAAAATTAATTTCCCGTCTAAAAGTCAAAGTTCTGCTTAAAACCTCACGGTGACTACATCTGTCATTATAATGACAGCTCTCCTGCTAACACACTACAGATAAAGCACCATACCAGACCAGCATGTTATTTAATGTCCTCAAGTGCAAACACACACCCATGCACGCGCGCGCACACACATGCAAACACACGTGCTGCTTCACGTCAAAGCTGCTGTGTTGGTTTTCTTCTCACACCTCTGATTGTTTTAGAGGTTAAACAAACGAACAGGCGAGCCAGAAAAATGACACCTGACGAGGAACGCTCGCTCCCTGCATGCACGCCGCTCAGACCGAGCAATTAGAGCGCCGCAGAGGATTGTAGAGCACGTGTGAGGCATGAGGAGATGTAAGTACTTCAAGGAGGAGCAGTTTCATGCAGCGTTTACAGACTGCAGTCGTGCAGGACGTCAGCAGACCTCCATGTGTTATGCTTGTCTTCATTTAGAGTTTGACTCCATCATCAGAGTGCAACACAAAGTCAGTTAAACTGTTCCTAACTGGACCGTGAGGCAGAAACCATTGTGTGCGCTCTCTTTATCCTTGCTGAGTTTTCTCTAGCTTTGCTTTTTGCTGTTGACAGCATGAGTCGCTACCTGCAGCCTCTCAGGTGGAACAGGCGAGGACATCCATGGGTGTCATCATGAGGTTTGCTGTGTCTCTGAGCACAGAGTGAGGAGGAGATGCCAGGAGACAGCTCATCATACGGGGGGGACCTGGAAAGGACCTCCTCCATCAGCAGGATCATGCTGATGGAGGATGGTATGTGCTCCTTTGTGTGAGGAGGAACGGGATGAGCCTTCAGCTGCTCCCTCATGTGACTCCCAAAGTCTCGTCTAACACTTAAGTTCAGCTCCAGATCAGTGAAAGAACGTCTGATCGGCATCATCTGACCACAACAATCTTTCTGTACCTGCAGCTGTCCTGAGCTCACAACTGCTTTTTAAATTAATCTGTTCATTTCTTCACTGAATCAAATTGAGTTTGACACTCTGTGCTTTAAACTAGCTGCCCAAAGGTGTTACCAAGATGGCTGCTAAGTGATGAAATAAACTTCTAGAAGACAGCTGGCTTA
>NW_005187489.1:2574261-2581206 GCF_000239375.1 Pundamilia nyererei
GAGTTTGACACTCTGTGCTTTAAACTAGCTGCCCAAAGGTGTTACCAAGATGGCTGCTAAGTGATGAAATAAACTTCTAGAAGACAGCTGGCTTAAAGTGGGAGGAGCTTGTTTCAGACAGAGGATGTACTAAGGGGCAACACCAAAGCTCAGTATAAAATAAAGAAGGATTATTTTGAACTGTGACTCATGCAAAGCTGCTCTGGTTGAGTCCAATTGTAAAAACATGGAGCTGGAAATGAGCGGTACAATAACGAATGACATAAAGTTGCTACACTGCGAGGTTTCAAACACAAACAGCAGGACACGAGTGGCTGTAATACCTTCTTAACCCACAAGGAGGCAGAGTTTGACTGTTGCTTGCTGCAGGAACTCACATCAGGTAACGTGACTCAGTTTGTTGTCTGTCGGTCAGATTGTGCAGTTACCTCTGACTGTATCATGACCTCGTCGTCATGTACAGACTCCTGTCTTTGTAAATAAAGTTAAAATGAATCGTGTAGCTGTGCAGGTGGGACTCGTCTGTGCTTCACACTCTGATCCATGTTTATTTCTTTGTGGTGTGAAACCTGATAAAACAGGCTGATAGCGCTCCTTGATAAGCGCCGGGTGATGTTACATGTGTCTGATGAAGACAATCTGTTCACTCTGATCCAAACTCCTGTTGTGAGGAGCTTTCTATTGATAAAGCTTAGAAAGGTTTAAGGTAGTTGGGGGGGAAACGGATGAATCATTGAAAAACTTGCAAAAACTTTATTTCACCACAAACTGTCCAAACCAATCAGCACGTTCTTCTGCCAGGAAATATTTTCACTTTTATAAAGTTTCACTGAAAGGTCACCGACTTGTTATTTTGTGATTGGACACGTGTGAGACTGACCGGCCGGTCACCGGTCGGGCCGAGAACACTGGAAATCGTCTGATTCCGGTCCCTGGCCGATCGATCGGTGCATCACTATTAAAAATAAGAGCTGTTACAAAGATGGCTGACGAGAATAACAAACAAGGCAAAACGTCTTCTGAGTAAAATGTCCAGGTAAGACTTCACAGCCTTACTGAGATTCCTTTGAACAGTCTCGCCTCAGCCTGTCTGGGGTTTCCTCATTTTTCCTGAAATGTCTCAACATCTCATCAACAGACAAGCATCGACGTGCCGCCTCCAATCAGCAGTTTGGGAACCGAATCCTCGAGTGTGATCGTGCCGGCACATGTGGACGGAGAGAGGAAGCAGCATCTCTGCAGCCCCTCTGTGCTCGCCTCCAGCACGAGAGCTGATTTAAAACGTGGAGCGGTGGGATTTCACTCACTGGCTGTCATGTCGTCACTGCGGCAGCAGATAGATGTGCCCTGCAGTGATGAGACATGTACATACTTGGAGGTGGTTTCACCAGAACAGGAGGGATGTTCACGGTCTCTGCACTCTGTCAGAGAAGGAAACCTTCAGGGGGAAAACAGAAGCAGGTCAAATATTTGTCCTCTCCATAAATAGATTCATATGATCAGCAAAGCTGTCATGCAGCGGCTGCATGACAGCTTTGCTAACAACACTTTGCATGTTCCTCAAACATATTTATGTATTGAGACAGTTTGATTCGTCCATGTAAAGGATCTTCGTTTTCTACAGCGTGGAAGCTCGCTCTGCAGATGTGCTCCTGTTTCTGCTGAACTTCAGTCGAATTAAACCAAAATGACTCCATAAACAAAATCAGGTCACATGACTGAATTCAGAGACAGCCTTGTGTGTCCTGCACATTCTGCAGCCTGCTGCGAGTCCAACACCACCTCCTGCCTGTATTTCCACACAGCTGGAAAAATCTGTGAACAGATGTCAGAGAACAAAGAACCCTCACACAGAGGGGAAACTGTGAGATGTGCATCCTTACTTTAAAAAAAGTGAGTGTAACCTCTGACCCTGTTAAGGATGACTTGAGGGTGAAATGCGTCTCCCACACTGTCAGCGATCGGCACAAACCAGCCCCGACTTGTGTGAATCTTCTCTTTGTTGCAGCAGACAAAGATCTACTGTTACTGATGTTAAAAAACAATGTGTGCTGTTATGATTTTAATACACCAAGGCAACAGATGTCAGTGTGTCAGGGATAGAATTCACAGATTTGATTAACAGCAGAAATTAAACAGCAGGCGGGTGGAGGTCGAGCGGGTGTAGAAAGGCTTCATTCTTCAAACCAACGCCCCGACCCACGAGGAGGGTTTTTTAGGAGAAGGAGTATAATTATTGACCTTCATCAGCACAGGAAATGCAAACATGCTTATTTTAAATGATTATTTTTAAAGTTTAATTACTTATCAAGAATGATCTATTCTTGTTCTATAAACTTTAGGTTAAATTTTACATGCACACAGACGCTGATGCTGTGAAAGATGCTTTTTGTAGTCAACCTCTGCAAATTTCAACTGAAACTGTCACCAGCAGGGGGCAGCGTTTCTCCAGTACATGTCTGAGATGTTTTCAGACTGCTGCTGTTTAACTCCTGATATTTAGTTTTAACTTCATCTTTTTCTTGAGAGGCTCTGCTTTTCATCATTTTAAATAAAATCCTCTTCTTTTTGCTTGTTAAATAAAAGTTAGATTGGGTCACAGCACCATCTCCTGGTACAATCTGGTATTACATGGAAGTACAGCATGGACCTAGTTCAGCTTTAGTTGACGTCTCCTCAACGCATGGATGCTTTGGATATGATTTTTTAAAGGATGTTTTGATAGACTTTGTTAATCATATATAATAAATTTTTAAATTATTTTTTGTTTAATTGACTTAATTTAGTCGTGTTGCAATTATTCACCAAAACTTTGATACGGATGTACGTTTCATGTCTGCACCTCTTTAAAACAGCTGTATTTTAACACAAGCCATGATATTTATCTAAAAATAGTTACATTTTCTGTGTTTACTCATTAAAAATTAGTATATCATTATAAAATATTTAATAATTTTCCTTTTTAGGTTATGCTTTTCGTCACACTGACAATAAGCTGCATTTACCACATAAAAAAAATGCTGCACTGCATTTTTAAGCTAATTTTATGACAAAGCAAGTCAGAAGTTGTGGCTTTCTGAACTCTTCGGCAGTGTGATAAAGTTTCATCTTTTTCTGAGTTCCTTCTATAGAAAGGGGAGAAACAGAAAGACGTCCGTAGATGCTTTTATTATTATGCGTTTCCTCCTTCCTTTCCAAAGTCAACATGTCAGCATTATTAGCAGCATGTTCTCGTTGTACTGACAGTTTTTCTTCCGAAGAGGAAGTGTCCTCTGTATTTTATTCCTGTGCAGGACGGAGATGCACGCGTGAAAACAGGATTCGTTTTCCAAACATGGAACATGTCTGCACTTTAAAACGCTCGAAAGCGTTCACAAACACTTGGCCTGGTTTTGCCTGCACGCCACGGCAGCAGCAGTTATTGGTGCAGTGGAAGCAGAGCGGCTGCAGCTTACTGGCTGCTGCAGACCCGCCCCGTGTCTGGCAAACATTCAGCCTGCAGCGGTCGTTCCAGGCACTCCCTAAACGCTCGGCCAATTTCACAAACAACAGCTGGTTTGGGTTCTCAGAGCAAAGCGCCTGTTTGTATTTCTATACAGCACTTTGGGTTCGTCTATCAGCTTTTAACATGAATTATTCTGAGCAAACAGAAGCACAGCAGAGGGCGAGTATTCAGCTCAAAGTTTCTATTGGGCAACTTCACCCTGGAGAAAGGCTTCAGCCCAGCTCTCGTCTCCACTGTGGCCTGTATTCTTTCACTTTTTGTCCATCTTCCATCAGCAGCTCCCGGTGACTCATTAAAGCCCTCGTACAGCAAACAGAGGCTGAGTCAGCCGCTGAATCCTGTCCATCCCTTGTTTAGTTTATTCAGTAGCTGCTGCTGGTTTGATTCGTATTTCTTAACATTACAGATACTAATCTCTGCTGTGGATTAATTTTACTCTGCTAGTTTGGTGGGAGTTTGTGCATGCACATGCTTGTGTTATGTACTCAGAGTTACTGAAGCTTCGACATGCATGAAAGGCAGATTTCACCTTTTTCACAGTCAGAATTTATTCTGTGTCTGAGCTTTCGTAACGCTGCAGCAGAGCGATAAGAGAAAGGGAGATTCCAGCTGGAACTGTTTTGGGGAAGGGCAGCCTCATCTCATGTTTGCAGTTGCTACGGACACTTTATTAGGTACACCTCTAGTATCAGTTAAAGCCCCTTTTGCCTTCAGATCTGCCCCATTTCTTCATGGCACAGATTCAACAAAGTGCTGGAAACATTCCTCTGAGATTTTGGTCCATGTTGACATGACATCATCACACAGCTGCTGCTGATTTGACAGCTGCATGGTGAGAATCTCCTGTTCCCCCACATCCCAAAGGTTCAGAGATAAGAAACCAGTTTGAGATGATGTGAGCTTTGGGACAGTGAGCATTATCCTGCTGGAAGCAGCCATCAGCAGATGGTACACTGTGGTTATAAAGGGATGGACATGGTCAGCAACAACACTCAGGTAGGCTGCAGAGATTAAACTGAGCCATCATCCTCCACATCATTGCACAACCTTCAGCAACCTGAACTGTTGAAACAAGGCAGGATGGATCCATCACATCATTTATATAAACTTTACCATTCAAACGTTTCTGCAGACAGAAACTCAGCACACAACATTTTTCAGACCTTCCATCGCCCAGTCTGGGTTTGTTATACCCTCAGTGGTACCCAGTGCAGTCATCTGCTGCAGCCCATAATGTTTGATGTGTTGTGCGAGTGGTTAACGAGTGGTTATCTGTTCCTGTTGCCTTCCTATCAGCTCAAAGCAGTCTGCCCATTCTCATCTGACTGCTGACGTCAACAAGGAAGGTTTTCCTCAGAACTGCTGCTCACCGAATAGGTCAAAGGTCATCTTCACCATGCCTTCATGCCTCTACGCACTGAGTTGTTGCCATGTGACTGGCTGATTAGATATTTGTGCAAACAAGTAGTTAAACAGGCGTACCTGTGTACCTGTGAGTGTATCCTGCCCTCTCAATCAAACATGACATAGATTTTGTGCAGTAGTACAAAATGATCTCAAATGTGCTGGAAACAGCTTCTTTTACAGTTCTGGGGCGTGCTGCACGAGAGCACGCTTCACTTAAGCCTTTGTGTTCATGAACGGCGTCACACAAGTCCAACAGCAAATGTGTCACAGGACGGAGGACGGTCATATTTACTCCAGTTTCACACAACACAAAACAGGGCAACAATGTTGTGTTTGTGCTGGAGTTACACTCAGCCAACCTGAGAGCCTTTCAACACACAGCACACACAAGCTGTGACAGAAAGAGACAAAAACACACACGGCATCATTCAGCCTCCTTAAAACAATCCATCCTCCAGAATCACACAAACAATGAATGTTTTCAGTATTCGACGAATCCAATCTCAGAGGCTAATCGCTCATGTTAACAACAATAATGGCTGCAGGTACACAAACACAGACACACGCTGAAAATAAAAGCAAAGCTTCCACTCCATCCCACATTACAAACCTAAACATCCTCCACACAATATTACATTTACACCAATAATCCTCCTGGTTTATTGAGCCATTATAACATTATCAACACATTGAACAAAGGAGTGTGAAGCTGATGCTGGTTCACATACAGAAGCAGGTTGTGTTGATGGTGAAGATGCATTTCCAGATTTACCAGTCGCAGCTGTTGTTGTTCTTCTGTAATCCAGTTATTATTAAAGCTGGAACTTTGGCAGCAGGCGTGTTTCCAGCTTATCAGATGACTTTGTAACAATCGGAGCTGGTTTTGTCATGTAGCAGCGCACTTTGCAACAATATGCACACAAAACCCTGTTATTTGGATTTATTTACAGTCTGACGGGCACTTCCACCTGGAATGTGCTGATTCCTAGAATCTGAAGATTTTGGAGGATGTAAACAAAAAGTGTTGCTGTAGAGGCAGAAAGTTCAGTCGCATGTTTTTAGCTTGAATCTGTTCATGTTCCATCAACAATAACTGCACGCCGAATTAGCTGCTAGCAATTCCTACATGACTGAACTTGTGGATACTAGATTACTTTGTGATTGAGTCGAGGAGCACTGCAGTATATAAATATATTTAGAAATGCCACTAGTCTCATAAGCTTCACTAGACTGATCCAGAGATGCTGTATCGAGGTGAGGAATAGTAGCATATACTCTTAAACAGGCTGCTGAGCTCAGCAAGCTGTGAAACATAGAAAATGATATTAACACAGTCTTTTCCTTCAATGGCCTCGACAGCATCATCATGCACAATCACAAGAACCTGCTCAGGTGCATTTCCTGCTTCCAAGGATATCACACTTTCACTGACTGAGTTTTAACAGAGTTATCGTTTCACAGTTTCTGGCCATCCAGCTCTAAAGCTGTGAAAACGCCAACATGCTGACTGCAACAGGAAAATATTTATGGTCGGAGAACAATGGCCTCACATCTCCCTTTGATGAGAACAATTCATTCTGACTTCTTCTGTCTATCACACCTCCACCTCTTCACAGTTTGCATTAAACCATTATCATCTGCAGCATACCAGAAAATGTTGTTTTGTTGCACACAGCCGTGGTGATGTAGTCTAATCAAAACAGCGATTGAACAGAGACATGGAGGACCCGTCCAGTATCCTTTACAAAACTGGTTTTGTGTCAGTGCTTACACAAAATAAACAAGCTTGAGCTCTTACTTTTAACCACAGATGCTCCTCCAAGGGAAAAGGCAGCGATCTGTAGCTCTGCATTCAGCTGCAGGTTTAACATGTTTAACCCTTTAAGACCTACCATAGAACCAAGTCTGCCAGAGCCTATATTTTTACATGCTGTAGTGCCATTTTTGGTAGCATTTCAAGTTGATATACATCAATACAACCATTATAGCCCAAATTTTAATAATATGTCTGCATTAAGTGCATAGTAATTACA
>NW_005187489.1:2581691-2583751 GCF_000239375.1 Pundamilia nyererei
AAAAGTGTCAAAAAAGAGAAGCCAACATAGCAGTTTCTCAGGGTTGCATTCTTCTGAATGTCCAGCAGGGGGCGACTTCTGTGGTTGTGGCTGTATCTTTGCTTTCTTGAAAAGTTGAGAGAAGACAGACTTTTCAAACGCCACCACAGCTGTCAGCCAATCCAATTACTTTCACTCAAACCCTCGAGCGCTACCGTTAACCAATCAAATCGCATCCTGCAAACATCCAGAACGAGTGAGGTGGACGCTCGTTTGGTTTAGCAAATGTAGGAGAAGCTGATCGTTGCAGCAAGTAATCCTGTTAAAGGTGGACATCAGCACCGTGAGGTTCCCCACTGGTCTCTGGGTGATCGTCTTTTGTGAAAGCCAGAATCACCAAACTTCAGGGAACGGGCTTCATGTTTTCTTCAATATGACCAGAAATGAGTGACTGAGCCCAAAACTGATCAGGAAACTGTTCACAGAGGTCAGAGCTGAGGGTCATTTTACCACAGACATCTGCAGAACCACTGTGTTTGCAGCCACGCTCTTTAAATCAAACAAAACGTGTAGAGAACAAGAACATCATGCTGACCTGGACAAGAAGATGAGCCTTCATTTTCCTGACTGCACCTCAAATGTGTGATAATATTTCAGTACAGCCCCGGAAATTTAATGGTTGTCAATCTGCTGGTGAACCAATTCAGTCTTTGTAGAGCAGATTCGCTACAGCAGCTCTTTACCATCGAGGTTGGTAATAAAACGTTTCCACCTGTTGTGTAGACCAGTGGCCAAAAAGATACTCAAGCAAAGGAATTAAAGAGTCAATAAATGTGTCTCTGAGCTCTTCTTCTATCATGTAAAAACATGTAATGTGGATCAAACGGCTGTTCCTCCCTCTCAGCTGTGGCAGTTAAAATAAAGATCCTATATCCCTCATGAACAATAGAGTTTGGCAGCAGGACAAGAGACCTTTCTCAGAACCTTCTGGATTATTAGGCCAGAACAAAGCTTACAATATCCGCCTAATTGGCTCGTCAAAAAGTGGTTAAGAAGGTGGTTTTATGTCAAGACAAATCATGTTTTATGGAGCTCCTCAGAAGCCCGAACAACATGACAGAGGTGACTTTCTACGAGCAGAAACAGGACGTATTACTCAACGTTCAAAACCTGTTTCAGGCCCCACGTTTCACTGCCTGCTCCCTGCAGCGACGTCCTCGACATACGAGCTGATTCTTTTGTTTTCAGCTAACCAGAGTCATCGCCTCATCACCCTCTTCCTCCCAATCAATCTGCACTATCAGAACTGGGTCAAAGATTAGCTCAGTCAGCATGTAAGGAAGCAGAAATCAATACGTTCATTACGAAAAGACAACAACTGTAGAGATGACTGCAGAAAAATCCACGTGTCATTACATCATTTACTGATGGCTCCAATCAATACTGTCTAACATCACATATAAGTTAGTTCTACCATTGATGCTTCAGAATACAAGCAGCATTTAACCATGCAATCTAAATCAATATAAACATTTTATAATGTGAACAGGTTGTTGTGCACCAGTCGCAGTGACAGAGTGTTTCCTGCTCTGTCTCATCAGTGTTATATGAATGAACAGGTGTGGACAGGTGTGCTGCATGCATTCAGCTGCGAGCTGAAGCTCAGGTCTGAGCCTCCAAATCTTGTTTTCTTTTCTGTTTTTTAACTTTTTGCACAGAATAATGACCAAATAGAAGCTTTAAAAAAACGTGAGATTTAATCAGATTTTATTTATTCAACTTGTCTCATTTAAAAATGAACCCAAAATTAAGTTGGCACGATAAATGTCCAGTAACAAAACAAAAACCTATTTAAAGTTGACAGAAGGGAGAAGCCTGAAACGATCTAACTGTAGCCGAATACAAAAACCTGTAAGTTACAGTACTGTTAGTGTAAATGTGGTTTAATACAGAGCAGAAATATCAGTGTTGACAGACAGTCAATAGGAATAACAGGAATATTCTGGATATTTGGACTAGTGCTGGGCCATATCGTGCTGTTCACAGTAACACCGGTTTAATGTTGGGCAACGATAAGAAAA
>NW_005187489.1:2617196-2618872 GCF_000239375.1 Pundamilia nyererei
ATGGAAGCAACTGATTCATGTCCAAAATCATTTGCAGTTTGTTCAGAGAGAGGAGAAATTGCTACTATGATGTGCACAAATGACTGAGTGTTGTGGAGGTTAAACTAATAGTTATGAGAATTTCAATTCTGATCTGAGAAACGCACCAAAGCGACTGAGAAAAACTGTAAATCATTCTCACAAGACACGCAGTTATAATCAGTGTAAGCGCTTTACACAGCCGATTCACACTTTACTTATATACTCAGGCCTGTATCACGTGACAAAAGACAAAGACGCTTATCCTTTTTTCTACCACACACACACACACACCGCTCGCGAGTGTGCCTGCAGCACAGCACAACCCCTCCTTCTCCTAAAAGAAATACACACACAGAATTCCCTCTGAGAGAGAAAGAGGGAGAGAAAGGAAAGGAGTTTTCCTCCCTTCGAGAAATTCAACAGACAGTTTCAGATTTAACAGGATGACAGTCTATAGAACTAATTTACACTTTATTTACACACACACGTAATTTATATTCTATTTACACACAGGCCCGCATAGACATAAGAAAACACCGTATGCCGGAACAGCTTATCTTCTTTATTTCACTTCTTCTTGTCCTTATTCCTGTAACTTCTTATTTTTCTTCACAACCTCTGTAGCATTACACCTAACTTTTGACTAATTTAAAAGCATTCTTTCAGCCCAGAGCCGCGCTCTTGCTGATCAATTACACGCCTCGGGAACGCCCTCCCGAGCGCGCTCAGATTCCTAAGCCCTAATTAATTTATAACTGCCCCCCGCTAGGCAAACAAGGACCTCCACCAGCCACGTGAAATATCACAGATCACGCTTTTGGCTTTACTTAAAGTTCACAAGTCCCCAGCGTTAGATAGGATGCAGCCAGGTCTGACCTTATCAATCAAAAAATGCAGTATAAAGGCAATTCACTCGTAGATTGCCTAGCCTGATACCGGGCGTCCCAAGTCCCCGACGGAAGGCAAACTCCGGGCTAAAACCTAACCACGCGTCCGTGATTAGGGGTCAGTGCCACCTGCTGAACACAACTGCATTCCTAGGGGCCACGCCCCCGTCCTAAACAAATTTACTCAATATATTATAAGCATCACTGCGAGGTCTCCGCCCCCAGTTATTAATTACCTGACGCCCGAAACTGCGTTTCTGCTGATCAATTAAACCGAATTTCCCTACACTACCGGGTGACTGGCTGGCATCCAGTCAACCCACATCACTTTAAACACTTTAAACTGTATTGTCTTAAACACATATAACCTCTTAACTCAAAATTCACCCCCAAAATAAACAGCAATAAATTTAGACAGACCAATATTCCCTGTTTTTAACACTAATTACCCAAGATCACCACGGACAGAACAGAAGCCCCACTGAGTGAACATTTAATTTAGTTTAATTTCCAATTCAGCACCTTTGGACATCAACAGGCGGTGCTTACCTCTCCTATTCCGGGGCCCATCACTCAGTCGACCTCCTGGCCGTCCGTCTGACACCACTTATACCTCAGCCAAACTCTCCATTTGTCCCTCCTCAAACCGGGTTTTTCGGCACCAGAAATGTCATGGTTCGGATTTTGAGGAAGAGACTACGACTGGTATATAGTTTGGGTCAGCACAGATCATTTTATTAAAACACACATTACAGTGTGGGAAGAGCC
>NW_005187490.1:0-7603 GCF_000239375.1 Pundamilia nyererei
ATTATACTCTGCACTTTAGAGAAAATTTGCAACCTGCATGTTTCATTGGTGCAAGGCCATGTCATGTTGTTCTTCGGAAGAGCTGAAGAGCAGGATGAACAAATACTAAATAGTTTCGCTTCTTCAAAGACAGAACTAATATGCAAGTTGTAGAGCATTTCATAGAAAACAGCAGTAGACACTTAATTATGTTAAGTTTATTACTTAAGTAATAAAATTCTATCCATCCACTTTGCTTACCTCAGTTTTGTTAAGAAGAAATGCCAGACATCTTTATCGATAATCTGCGGCATTTCCAGGATTAATACTAAGGTGTGTCTCCTACGTTCAGCTCCTGCTTCAGTGGGAAATCTATGACATAACATGTCCATGTCTTGGCTAATATCCTGTAGTGTAAAAATGCATTTACATAGTACTTATAGAAACACATGAAATAGGTGGGAGAAACAGCGGTGGTGCCAAAATTTCAAAATTTATCCTCATTCAAAACCAGCCCAGTGGACAACTGGCAAAAGCTCCAAGGGTAAAGTTTCTTTTTCATTACCATCCAATATAAGCTAAGATAAATTATGATTACCGCTGCAACAAAGTACATAAGCATCTGGAATAATGGGTGGCTGTAGCTCAGGTGGCAGAGCAGGTCAGCCACTAATCAGAAGGTCGGTGGTTCGATCCCAGGCTGCCTCCTGGCAGCATGCCAAATATCCTTGGGCAAGATGCTAACCCCATGTTTGCCTACTGGTGGGGTCAGAGGGCTCGGTGGCGCCAGTGTCCGGCAGCCTTCCCTCCGTCAGTGCGCCCCAGGGCAGCTGTGGCTACATTGTAGCTGCCATTGTAGTGTGTGAATGTGTGAATGACTGAATGTAGTGTGAAGTGCTTTGGGGTCCTTAGGGACTAGAAAAAGCGCTATAGGGTTTTATCAATAAAACCCTAAACTGGCACAATTTTGCTGACAGACGTTAGAATGAATAAACAGTACAGATAATCTGTTACCTCAAAATGTCTTCATTTATTATTCATTCATTGGTTTAATGCAGGAACAAATAACAAGCTTATGTTTCCACTCATTGTAGGGTGCCTTCCTCTCTTTTGTGCTCGCGTTTATTAACATTTTTGCCAACCTAGGACTGTCTTGTCAGGGAGGGGGCCACTGGGGTGGTCAGCAAACTTGGTAGCACCCCTGTGCAGAAGAACAACACAAGACATTATTTACCATGAGATCATGAGCCTTCCCAGTAACTATGTTAATGTGCCATGTGTGTAAATCTGTTCTTTTTTTAAATGGCGCATTGCAACATTCAGGCATTAATCTAACACACTAACATGGATTTATCAACGGCTGTATTTTCAGACATTTCAAGTTTTTTGTTACAGCTCACTGTGTGCGCGCTGCTGAGAAAAAGAAGCTCAGTTCAGTTAATTTCTGCTCAGTGTTGTTCAAGAGCAATTTTATCAGTCATGAAACTGACACTGAGCCTCTTTAATATATCCACCATCCTTTTAACGTTAAAAGAAGGCTTGTTGGCAGACGATAGTACATGTGGTTCTATGTATTTCTTTAAAATTCTCATCTTTATTTTTGACATGATTTAAATCATTATATTAAGTTTATATCAACAATATCCATCCATTTTTTTCCCAATATGGTCAGGGAAAAACCTCACTGGCTTAAAACCTAAAAAACAAAGAATACGTCTTGTAATAGTTTCAAATAATTGATCAACACCAGTTTTGTAGCTTTATATGTACAATACAAAGTTTGTTGCTGTCTGTGTGACTTTATTGGTCCACTGATCTTTATGTGTAGCTTGAGTTCATTGCAGGCATTCATTTACAGTTCACTTAAGAACCTGCCACAGCATTTCAATCCGGCTGAATTCTTGACTTTGACTGGGCTTTTGCTCCCGGCAACCATTCCAAAACCAGCCATACCTGTTCAGGTTTGTTTCCTATTTGTACTGTCATGAGTTATAACGTTTAATATATTGGCTGAGTGTGTGGACTGTGAGATAGCTCTTAGGGATTTTGCATTTTCTGAGTATTGCATGGACTGTGGCATTCTGGCATTCAGCAAAATGCAATCTTCTGCTTTTATGGATGTGGTCACACTGGACAATAATTAGTTTATAAATTGCATTTAATTAGCAGCACCCTTTTCACATTACTTTTCACTTTACACATACGAATGGCCACTGTGGAAACATAGTTTAGCAATGTATTTTTATGTATTTGCAGATTAATAGAAGAAGTCAAGCCAACCCAGATTGCAGTGAATGCTCCCCAATCAAAGCATTAGATCAACCCTTAGAAAGAAGATGAGTTTGAATTTGCTCATTTTGCAGTTCAGCAATACTGATCTTTTTATTTAAACTTTTAGCAGAACTTTAAATCTAAGTATTTAAAGTAATATTCAAAAAGTAATTTAAAATGCAATTTTATGAAGATTTCAAAAACTCTATGGTTCTAAAAAAAAGTGCAATATCAGCACAAAATAATGTTTATAGTCAAACACTAAAAAAAATAAAAAATAGTTTGCAGAATGGACCTTTCATACTTAAAGCTCAACATAAATAAACATCCAGAGTGGAAAGCAGTGCAAATAAATGCAAACACGGCTTCATGACACTCATCTTTTATCAATATGGATGTCAGTGTAAGCTGTTTCTATCACATTTTTTAATCAATTCTGTGTAATTTCTATACGAAACTTAACACAACGTTTCCCATAAAGTGTTAAAAAGTGTTCTTCATATTTTTTTTCAAACCACGGAACTGTTTAGCCTGCAACACAGTTTTTTCAAAGTAAAACGTGAGTCTAACCATTGTATGGTCATCTTGATGCATGCTCTATCATCCAGGTAAGTAAATCTCCAAAAGTTGATTCTGTTCATCTGGACGTAGCGTTTTCAGTGGGAGAAACGTTTTTCCTATGCAAGGCTCCAGATGCCTTCATTGTGAAGCAACTCCAGTCCGCCGACAGGTTTCGCACGCAACAGCTGCTACTCCGAAGTGCTAAGGTCACTAGCTGGGTTACACCATGTCGGACGTTCTGTGAGGCACTTTTGTGATATTTATTAGATTTTTTATTTCTCGCGATATCTGATCCAGTAATTTCGGTCAGGATCGGACCGATACTGGATACTGTATATAGGATCAGCCCATCTTTCACCCAGACTGCACGAAAGGCCCCCCAATCACTAGATCATACCAGAAAGAAGACAGGTCTGAATTTGCTCATTGTGTTTCTGAAAGACATTTTTGACTTTTATAAAATTATTGAAATGCACAACAGAAACAATCCACTTTATAACAAAAGTACTGCATTAACTGCTTCATGATCAGATGTTTTGAGGCCTCAGACATAATGATCATGTTTGGAGGGATGTTTTTACAATGTACTGTGGGAACTTTAGCTGTTTACCCAAATTCAAATTTTATTTGTCAGCCTGTAGCTGCCAATCAGAGGCTGTGTTGAGGAGGCCAAATGTAATTGTACAGACTAGGATTCAAGAATACGCTGAACCAGCACACTGAAGACAGCATAGATGGTTTGCACTAGATCTTTATATGTATTTTTTGTAAGTATGACAGAGAGAGTATGACAGAGATATGCTAATTGTTGGATGAATAATGATCCACACAGTCGATGTTCCCCAAGATTTTAGATAACAAATGGTTGTCTGTCTCTGTGTTAGCCCTCCGACAGACCTGTACTCCGTTTTTCACCCTGTGACAGGCTTCAGCCTCCCACCTGTGACCTTGAATTGGATAAGCGGAAGAAGATGGATGGATGCCATGTTTTTTGTACTACAAATCAAACATTAAATAACAGTCATCTCATGATTTTCTTCAATATAGATACACCATAAATAATAATAATAATAACACACACAAAATTAAAAAGTGCTTTTTGAAGGAAAATTCCAAAAGAGACTTGTGTCTAAATAATGTACCAAATTACTGTAATCATAAACCACCTACACAGAAAAATAGTACACCCACCACAGCACAGCAAACTAACCTGTTTATTCAGCACTGAACCGGTTTTCCTGCAACCTCGGAATATCACAAGCAACTATAAAGCTCAGTTTGTTTTGCAGGGTGTTTAACAAAAGGGGGAAAAAAACATAACTGCATATCATACAGATCAAATATCTGATTTACAAAATGAGCAACTGATGTGTAATATTTAACTTTACAGTTTATTTAATGCTCTTGAGCAGTCCTTACCTTTAAATACAACCTGTCTTGTTCCTCTCCTGTTACATGGAGTAGAAGGTAGCCAAGAGATATTTGTGCAGAAATGTGGGAAGTAAAAAGCTGCCAGAAAAAGAAATGCTCAAGTAAAGTATAGATACCTGGAAATTCTGCTTAAGTACAGTAATGGAGTATTTGCCCTTTGTTACTTCCCACCTATGGCTATAGCATCTCTACAGGCAGTATTCCGGCACGGACAGTGAGAAATACATGTTGATTTTCTTGAGCTCGTTGGTCTGTGTGTATGGATTCGCTGGAAAGTGTTCCAAAGGCTTTTTAAAATTGTATTTTATTTTTACGAGCTCATCAAAAGCTTATTGACAAAGAATGTTTCATTTGAGAGGAGGGAAACATTTGAGTGAAGGACATTTTCCTTCAAAAAATATTTTGGATTGTTTTATAAAGTTTAATAAAATATGAATTATTTTCATCAAACTCTTGAGTTTGGATATCATTTCCAAAAATTCACTAATTCAGATATTTCCCACCAGAAGTGACGCATCAAAACTTCTTGATGTGATCGACTAAAGTCTCCCAACAACGGTTAGTTTACCTGCCCTTTCTTAGACCAGCACTAAGCTCTTAATTGCGTTGAATCCTGGCTCCATTTAAGTGTCTGAGGCTCTTAAATTGCTCTTAAAGTGCCCTTTGTGCAACACAAACATATAATTTCTGTCTGTCAAGACACCAGCATTAATGAAATGTGTCAGTCAGTGTAATGATTCATTGTGACAGAATAACAAGTACAGAATAACTCATTATTACATGTTTGCATTCTGTTTCTATTTCACTTTGTAAGACAAGTCAGTCAGAAACTGTATAGGAATAAGAAGGAAGATAAGATTAATTGATAGCTGTGTTTACAGACATTTCACTTTTATTTGTTACACATTCAATAGAGCAAAGTCCCTCACTCTGTGCGCACTTCTGTGAAAAAGAAGCTCGGTTCAGTTCATTTGTGCTCTGTTTTATGAAAATCCCAGTATTATTCTGGGACCTGAAGCACACAGTGTTACAGACACGTGAATTCTATAATTTGTTTGAATATAGTCCAGACATTCATTTTCCTCCCTTTGGTAGTACTGTTTTTCTTTTTTGAGGTGACAGGGATTAGATATGGCACTTCTTACAGGTGACTCTTATTACCGGTTAAGATGTTATTTTTAAAGTTGAACTTCTTTTGTTATAAGTAAAAAACAGCGTTAATTCTGCAACAGTGTGAACAAAGCCAATTAATGATGCTGTAAATAAATATGCAGTAAAACATACATCCATCCATTCGCTTCCGCTTATCCTTTTCAGGGTCGTGGGGGGTGCTGGAGCCTATCCCAGCTGTCTTAGGGTAACAGGTGGGGTTCACCCTGGACAGAGGCAGGGCTAACACATAGACATAGACAACCATTCGCGCTCACATTCACTCCCGCATTCACACCTATGGGCAATTTAGAGTTTCCAGTTAACCTATCTCCACTAAGTGGATGTCTTTGGACTGTGGGAGGAAGCCGGAGTTCCCGGAGAGAACCCACGCAAACACAGGGAGAACATGCAAACTCCACACAGAAAAACCTCTGCCTGCAGTAAAACATAATAGTATAAATGAAAATACACTGTAATTATAATTATAGGTTGCTGTAAATTTCCCACTAACTTACTGGCATCCTGTAAATTACTGATAAAAAAATTATCTATGTACTTTCACTTTCAGTATTTAATTTTATGGCACTTTGCTATAATTTTTTATTTACAGTTAACTACTGTAAATTCCAGATACAGAAGCTGTTGACAAACAGAAAGTGTGGGTAAAATAATTTGCCTACATCTATCTGCCTGTAATATACTGCAACTCTTTCCCCACACTTCTACACTAGTAATTTCTACACGATTCCTTTCCCGTTTTGCATAACAAATAGCACATCTAGTTGACTCTTTTTTCTTTTTTAAAGACAGTTGTAAAATGAAACTTCTGCTATGTTATTAACTATGTTAATACTATGCAACTGTGTGAATAATACATTTAATTCAGTAAAAGGACTAGATGTTACAATCCCGAATATTGCATTGCTTCAAATGGAGAAAGTCTTGAGGGATGGCTACTATGAGGAAAGGCAGCCCGGAAGCTTTACCAGTGGGGCACATCAGTTGTGTGCCTATGGAATCTTCGATACCCAACATCCACATGACGGCGAAACAACTAGTAGCTCAGTGTTCCAATATTCGAAGAAGGGACTGCTCTCACAGCTCGAGATTGACGAGGTACAACATACATGTTACGTTGAAACCAAGCACACCACTGTTTTTCTTGTGACATTATCCTATTGAAAAAGCAAAAGTTGTATCCAAGATGGCCGACTTCTAAATGGCCACCATGGTCACCACCCATCTTGAGGAGTTTGCCCCCTCACATATACTAATGTGCCACAAACAGGACTTTAATATCACCAACCATTCCCATGTTATTACGGTGTATCCATATAAATGGCCCATCCTATAGAAATCAGTGACGATACCCAGCCCTACACTAAACCCTTTGGAAGTCCACAATTAGCCTTAGTGTGTGTGAAGAGGACTCTCTATTTAGCCGCATGAGATGATGATGGTGGTTATGTTGCTTAGAACGAACAGACTGCATCTAAATTTTACAGTTGTTCTTAATGTCTATCACTGGTCCGGAGGTGTATCAATTTCACGTTGACGAGCCATGAGCTTAAAAATGAAATGCACTTTGCAGAGTTTACTTGAGAAACTGTAGCACAGCTTCTGTGTGCATCCTGTGAAGTGTGGGGTGTGTGAACAGGGAACATAGGAGGGGGCTAAGACACATCCCTGTGTTTCAAATGAGTGATGAGATAGTGTGCTTACCAACTCTCACCACCTGGGGCCTGTTTGTGAGGAAGCAGAGAATCCATCTGCAGATAGATGTTCCCAGCCCAAGGTCAACAAGCTCCCAGGCAAGTTTTGAGGGGATGATGCTGTTAAATGCAGAGCTGTAATCAATGAAGAGCATTTTTGCATACATATTTCATTTTTCCAGGTGAGTGAGTGTGCATTGCAGATTTGTGGGAAAACAGACTACATGTCAGGTGGCTTCACTTAGCTTGACACAGTTTTCTCTTCTTACCATGAAGTTCAAGTAAAATCTCTCTCCACGGTGAGCAAAGTGCCAGAAACACTCCAACCCAGCAGCAGGAAGCACTATAGCAAAGTCGTACTGGTCAGAACCCCAGAACAGCTCCTGGTCTGTGACGTCGGGGTGGGCGTTTGTCTGGGGAACCCCATGAGCTGAGCCCCAAAATAAAAAGCCCAGAAAGAAGCAGGGAATCCAGCACAGCATGTCTAAAACATGGAA
>NW_005187490.1:8102-9487 GCF_000239375.1 Pundamilia nyererei
AAAACATTTTCTTAGTAACAACATTTGTTAAGATCCAACCATGCAAAATAAGATTTTTGTCATTTTCAAGTGGTCTTAAACCTTTAATCAGGACTGTATCTTATATCACTTCCATTTAATGTGAAAAAGCTGCATCAGTGTTTTGCTGTGATGTGTCTGCTCCTCTGGCTTTCCTGTTAGCAGTGAGTGCAACTATGTCACAGAGGTTTTAGTACAGCATAAACTCCAGCAGATATTTTTGTCACTCTGGGGCACATTTTAGGAAAATAACAAGAAGTAAATGAAGGAAACTGACAGAAGTAGACAGGATAAGACGAGCGTCATATCTGTGACAATAACCAGGGCTGGACCGTTTCTGACAGCTGCATCATTTTTATTGTGCAAAAACACGGCAGCAGAGGATGATTTAATTTTGTCTTGGGAATAAATCACTACTGGAAATCACAGGACTCAGATCAACTCACAATCTGCTCTCCAGAACCAGGACAACGTGCTGAGATCACGGTGGGCGACAAATGTTCATCAGCAGAACGATGAGACAGAAACACAGAAGAGCCGTTTGGAAAGGCAGGAGGTACAGTGCTAACAGGCTGCAAGAAATATGAATACAGACTCACGTCTGTCTCTATCAGTACTTATCATTCAAAAGATACGACACACGTGTACAAAGAAGTGTCCAGGTTCATCCTGACCATCAACCTTTCTGACTGAAGGGCATTTCTGCCAGCAGGACTTCAGATATAAGCAGTGACGTGAGATATAAGACAATAACACTATCAGTCATGGTCTGGCATTCCCAGAGCACAAAGCTCAGCAGGACATAAACAGTGTGGAGTCATCAACATCATCAACAGAAGGCAGAAGAGCTTTGAATTTCCTTCAAGAAGTCTGGAGAAGTGTTCCTGCAGGTCCTCACAGAGACGACAGAGAGCTGCTCAGAGAGTTCAGAGTGAGCTGAAGGATGAAGGTCAGACCATAATATTCCTCCAAAAGTGCCTTCATGGACCTGCAGCCGAAAACAGAAACTGATGCAAAGTGTATATGCAGGTGAGAGAAGTTCACCTGAGGGCTCTTTCAGCGTGCATGCCGAGCGCTGAGACTGAGGTTGTGCTGCAGGCAGAAGTTTGGACGGCGACTCAGACTTCCCTTCTAGACTTCGTCAAATATTTGGCTACGAGATGACGACAAGACAGGTACCGTCCTCCCGAGTGCCCGAAAACACAAAAACACACAAGTGAAAAATCCTAATTCCTTTAAGGTAAGAGCCCCACTCAGGGATTGCACATTGCCCGACTAATATTGCACCAGCCCAGTAGAAATAAAAACAAACCCGGCATAAAAAACAGTTTTAAAAGGTGACCCTACTAAAACAAAAACAAAAAAAA